>NC_000073.6:87761323-88061323 GCF_000001635.26 Mus musculus | reverse complement strand
CTCCTCTCAAGGATAAAAGAACCTCTGGTGGAATCACCATGCCAGACCTAAAGCTGTACTACAGAGCAATTTTGATAAAATCTACATAGTACTGGTATAGCAACAGACAAGTAGACCAGTGGAACAGAATTGGAAACCCAGAGATGAACCCACACAACTATGGTCACTTGATCTTTGACAAGGGAGCTAAAACCATCCAGGGGAAAAAAGACAGCATTTTCAACAAATGGTGCTGGCACAACTGGTGGTTATCATGTAGAATAATGCAAATTGATCCATTCCTATCTCCTTATACTAAGGTCAAATCTAAGTGGATTAAGGAACTCCACATAAAACCAGAGACACTGAAACTTATAGAGGAGAAAGTAGGGAAAAGCCTCGAAGATATGGGTACAAGGGAAAATTCCTGAATAGAACAGTAATGGCTTGTGCTGTAAGATCTAGAATCGATAAATGGGACCTCATAAAGTTGCAAAGCTTCTGCAAGGCAAAAGACACTGTCAATAAGACAAAAAGACCACCACCAGATTGGGAATGGATCTTTACCTATCCTAAATCAGATAGGGGACTAATATCTAATATATATAAAGAACCCAAGAAGGTGGACTCCAGAAAAATCAAATAACCCCATTAAAAAATGGGGCTCAGAGCTGAACAAAGAATTCTCACCTGAGGAATACCGAATGGCAGAGAAGCACCTGAAAAAATGTTCAACATCCTTAATCATCAGGGAAATGCAAATCAAAAAAAAACCTGAGATTCCATCTCACACCAGTCAGATTGGCTAAGATCAAAAGTTCAGGTGACAGCAGATGCTGGTGAGGATGTGAAGAAAGAGGAACACTCCTCCATTGTTGGTGGGATTGCAAGCTTGTACAACCACTCTGGAAATCAGTCTGGCAGTTCCTCAGAAAATAGGACATAGTACTACTGGAGGATCCAGCAATACCTCTTCTGGGCATATATCCAGAAGATATGCCAACCGGTAAGAAGGAACATGCTCCACTATGTTCATAATAGCCAGAAGCTGGAAAGAACCCAGATGCCCCTCAACAGAGGAATGGATACAGAAAATGTGGTACATTTACACAATGGAGTACTACTCAGCTATTAAAAAGAATGAATTTATGAAGTTCCTAGGCAAATGGATGGACCTGGAGGGCATCATCCTGAGTGAGGTAACCACAAAGGAACTCACACAATATGTACTCACTGATAAGTGAATATTAGCCCAGAAACTTAGGATACCCACGATATAAGATACAATTTGCTAAGCGCATGAAACTCAAGAAGAACGAAGACCAAAGTGTGGACACTTTGCCCCTTCATAGAATTGGGAACAAAACACCCATGGAAGGAGTTACAGAGACAAAGTTTGGAGCTGTGACGAAAGGATGGACCATCTAGAGACTGCCATATCCAGGGATCCATCCCATAATCAGCTTCCAAAAGCTGACACCATTGCATACACTAGCAAGATTTTGCTGAAAGGACCCAGATATTGCTGTCTCTTGTGAGACTGTGCTTTGGCCTAGCAAATACAGAAGTGGATGCTCACAGTCAGCTATTGGATGGATCACAGGGCCCCCAATGGAGGAGCTAGAGAAAGTACCCAAGGAGCTAAAGAGATCTGCAACCCTGTAGGTGGAACAACATTATGAACTAACCAGTACCCTGGAGCTCTTGACTCTAGTTGCATATTTATCAAAAGATGGCCTAGTCGGCCATCACTGGAAAGAGAGGCCCATTGGACTTGCGAACTTTATATTCCCCAGTACAGGGGAATGCCAGGGCCAAAAAGTGGGAGTGGGTGGGTAGGGGAGTGGGGGGGAGGGTATGGGGGACTTTTGGAATAGCATTGGAAATGTAAATGAGGAAAATATCTAATAAAAATATTTAAAAAATATTACCTTATAACTATTCAGCATAATTATGGACTTTTAATTTTTTTGCTGTTTCTCCCCATTCTTTTCCTCCCTATCCTTCCCTCATATCTTCTTACCCTGAGATTTTCCTACCCCGATATTTTCTTTTCACCTTTACTCTCTCTGACTTCCTCTTTCTTAGCACCTCTTTTTTCCCCTCTCATAGTCTCCTCTCTAATCTCTATACTTTTCATAGCTCTCATATTATTTCTTATGGTTTTATGGATAGTAATATAATTCCATTATTTCCTCTTTTCTTTTTTCCCTTCAAACCCTGTTTTATACCCATCCTTGCTTTCTTTCAAATCCATGCTTTCTTTTTCACTAATTGTTTTACACACACACACACACATTTCTAGGTACATAAATACTTTCCCAGTGTGTATAATGCTACTTAAATCGATGCTTTCATGGCTGATCATTTGATATTAGCTAATCAATTGGTGTGCTCTTTCCTGGAAAGACCATTTTTCTTGCTCCCAGGAATCCTTAGTTGCCTGATTTGTTTGTGTAGAGTTGAAGCCTTGTAGGTTTTCAGCTCTCCACTTTAGGACATGTATTGCTATCCTTAATTACATACACATAAACACTAAAGGCTTTTTATATACGTATAATATATAAGGTCTGCATATGAGAGAGAATAGACAGTTTTTGTCTTTCAGAACGTAGGTCACCTTGCTTAATATACTCATTTTCAGTTGTATCAATTCTCCTGAAGTTTTTATTTTGTGAAGGGTTGAATAAAATTTCATTTTGTACATATGACACATTTTTATTATTCATTCATCTGTCGATAGACATGTAGTTTGATTTCATTTTTTTCTTTCAGTTGTGAGTAGAATAGCAACAGGGATGAGTAAATGCCTCTACAGTATGATAGGGAGACATTTTGGATATGCCCAGGAGTGGTATACAAATATTATTTTGAATAAGCAACTAGCATAGCTCTGTACAACTACTTTTTAGTCCTTGATCAACAATTCTATGATGGAGTTTTCAAGGTGACTAGTCACAAACTGAATGGCTGGCTCTTATGCTGAAACCAAGATATGAACACCATGTCATTGTTTAAGGTGAAGTAGCATAAAGATTATGTTGAGAAGGGAGGAAGTGAGATGGTGGTGGAAATGAGAGAACAGATATGATTAAAATAGTGCTAGGGCTACTAAAAGAGGGCATTTAGAGATGATAAGAGCAAAACTCACAGTCATTATTTTGATATAATGTACTATGAGGACATTTTGTAACTAATATTGAGGGAAATTATAAAGTTATGAGACGATATAATTGATAGCAATTCTATTAAATAAGATAAGATCTGTTAAAATTACCAAAACATATTTTAGTGATGCTGTGTATCTCCAGTGTGGATGTGTTGTGTTTTTATATATCTGTGGCCAAGTGAACATATGAAAATGGACTCCAAGCTATAGCTAATTTAAAATGATCTGTTTAGCCTGGCATGGTGTCGCACGACTTTAATGCCAGCACTCACTTGGGAGGCAGAGGCAAGTGGATTTCTGAGTTCGAGGCCAGCCTGGTCTACAGAGTGAGTTCCAGGACAACCAGGGTTACACAGAGAAACCCTGTCTCAAAAGACAAAAACAAAAACAAAAACTAAAACAAACAAAAAAACAAAAACAAAAAACCCAAACCAAATGAAACAACAACAACAACAACAAAAACCCAAAACAAAATAAAATAATCTGTTTCCAGTTCAGAAGAAAATCATATGAGTAAATTGATGAAAAAAATTCCTAGACATGGAAAAAGGCAGAGCCTTGAACTAAGGAAAGGTGGGTGAAGTAGGATATGTGGGGAATGGTCTATGATTGGACAGGAATAAAGTGTTTCTGATGTCAAAGAAAAATGGTTTATTATATGGCCAATTCTAGCCTCTTATAGCAACAACACCCCAGTTTCATTTTTAGTTTTCACCTCCCCCTCCCAACTTACTTCAGTTTCAAGTTTCAGGTTTGGATGTATATCTTCTAGCAGTATGTCATAATTTTTACCCTCCTCTATCATGAGGTAGAAAAGGGTTATTTATTTATTCATTCATTCATTCATTCATTCATTCATTCATATTTTTGAGTGAAAGCGGCCTTTCTAATATGGGACATGTTCCATCAATTTTCAGACAATCATTCAATAATACAAACTTTACTACAATATACATTTAAATCACAATGATTATGATCCCTAATATCTATATTGGTCTACAAATCTCTGAAAGGCCATATTATTTTTACTTTTCCTGGGTAATTTTTTAATAATGGTTTGCTTTTTATGCTTATTTTATTCTCAGTGTAAGGAATTAGTTGCAGACATTAACTAAGAATCTGGAGTGCATAGATTTGATAGCTTGCTTACACTTTCTATGACTTTATTAATTTAGTATATGTCATCATACATTAGGATTGCTTATCTTCATCATAGCCATCGAGTTTCTTGCATTTAATTATTTCCTAGCAGCAGAAAATAGTAAGGTCTTAGATAAGAAAACAATGGCCAGTATTTGACATTACTTCTGTACCTCCCTATTGACTTTTTCCATTATTGTATCTGGCCCACAGTTTTCCTTTTCACTGGAATAACACATCTTTTCACACCTTAAACTGAAAATACAACAGCTTGTTCAAGGAAAGAAACTACCAGAATAGTATCATACACATCCATTGTGTGATCCGACTAACGTGTTTCTAGATCCCATAACAAGATCAATGCCTCAGTGACCTCTGCAACCCCTAAGGATGATGTGTTTGCTCACTCACAGCTGGTGTTCCTGCTTCACATCTACACAATGTTCCTAAGCTTAACAGCTCCCTGACAGATACATCTGCAAGCCCTCTTCCAACTGCTTGTTCAGGCTGAGCAAATAAGAGGCAGATGCCAATGTGTTTCTCTAAGTCAAACAGAGAAGGGGTACCTTAACAATCTCTGCAACTCCTGTACATTTCTAGTGAAAGGAATTTAATTCTGAACATTTCTGAAAATAAGGTGTATGTGTCCTTAACTGATAGTCAGGCCATTTTAGCCATAAGAAAACAAAACAAAAAAAAAAGGGGGGGGGACATTGGGACCATCTCTTGACATAAAAGCAACAGATATTTTCTGAGTACAGAATGCTGATTGATGACTGAAGTGTCCTATTAGTTTTAATCTGTTCTACCAATATGCCGTTTTTAAAAATCTATTTCTCTCTCTTTACTTTTCAAGATGTGATATACAGGGTATGTGTTTGAGATCTCAGGGATACTTGAAATTGTTTCTGAAGTAACAATATCCCCAATTTTTCTATATTTATTATTCCATTAGCTTCAGATGAAATTTTCAGCTCCTTCATAGTTCAAATGAATTGGAAATATTTTATGAATTAATAAAATTTAAGTATTTCATCTTATCTATTATACAGACTAGCAGTTTCAATCTTTTTTTTTTTATATAAAATCAGGGATTTGTTAAACTTGTCCTCTCTACCTGATTGTCATTATTTGATGTTACTTATGAGATTTGCTTTTTTTGTCCTTAAGTGATATCTTAATATATTGAAAATCATTCCAATGGGTGGGTAGCAACTCAGAAATTAATATTCATCTTAAAGTATGCTATTTTCATTCTGATTACTGGAACAAGTCTTTTTCTCCTGCATCTAGAAAGTTTTAGGTGCCTAGCTATTACGTACTATTATAGACAAAAGTATAAATTCGATTACTAAGGTTGGATTTTAGGGGGCATGATTATACTCAGAAATAGCAAAACTAGAAAGGAAGCTCACAGAATTTATTAGAAATGTTTTACATTAGAGATAGTGATGCTTGTACCAAACCATATTGTAGATGCTTTATCATTTATTAATCTCACTTGGAAAAATTCACTAGATCAGGACAATTAATTTCTTGTGTTAATGAAGAGAGATAGAATAAATAAAATCATTCTTCTACTTGTCTTTCCCCTCCTTCCTCTCTCTCTCTCTCTCTCTCTCTCTCTCTATCTCTCTGTGTGTGTATGTGTGTCTGTGTTATGATATGTATGTTTGTGGTGCATTCAATTATAAATTCAGGAATACCCATACACACATGTAAGTATGTGGAGGCCAGAGGAATACTTATAGTGTCTTCTCCATTCTCCTAAGCCTTATTCTTTTGAGACAAGGTCTTTCATTGAGCTGGAAGCTTGCTCTTTTGGTTAGCCTGCCTGGTCAGTCAGCTTCACACATCCAGTTTTCTCCATCTACTGTCTCACTGCTATGGTCACAGGCATGTGAAATTATTCCTGGTTTCTTACATAGGCACCGGGGATTTGAAGGAATTTCTGAAATGAAGAACTCCCCAGTCTTTCTATGTTTATCATTTAGTTAGCCTCAGATGATATTTCAACTCTTTTTGAGTTCATGTTTACATAGCAAGTGTTCTTACCCACTAAGCCACCACCCTAGTTCAGAATTTAATTTCTAATAAAAACTGTCTACTTAAATAATTTGGATCCATTCTTCTCCCACCCTCAAAAAAAAAAGTCAGACAAATGCAACCCTTTAAAAATTTAAACAGTTAACCAAGATCCCGAGTCCTCTTCAAAATAGGCACACTAGCTCACTCTTTTATCCATTACCTTAACAGGAAACAAAACATGCCATGGGGCTGGCAAGAAGACTCAGAGGGTAGGGGAACTTGAACAAAAACCTCATGAACTGTGTTCAATCTTCAGCAGTCACACTTCAGAAGGAAAGAATCAAATTCCACAATGCCTGTATAATGATGCACTCATAAATGCATGTAATTTAAAAAAGCATGCCACAAATAAACATTTAATCCCCTACCTGAAATGTTAGGAATGTTTTTATCAATGCCTACTGTAATCAGAAGTGGGTTTAATTCTCATTTGCCAAAGTGAAAGGAGGAAGGAACTAACACTGCTTTTGAGTTTCAGGAAGTACTAGATCCTATTGCAGAAGCTGTATATGACTTTCCTAGAGACAAGGAAGTGTAATTGCCTTTAGTTCACATAGGGGTCATATGAAGTTGAGTAAGATATATTGACAAGCTGAGACAGGGATCAAAACCTTCATGTTAGTCATTTGCTTACTTTACTTATTTAGTTATTTTAAATCCATTGGAGGAAGCAGCTTTATCATCTCCTCCTCAGAAGGAGGTCCTGAGGATACTTAGTAAGAAAACAAGTCACAGGTAATTGGAATGTTTGCACTGGGAAAGGTGGAGCTAGTAGTGACACACTTGCTTGAAGGTTGGTACTATAGCACAAGTTCATGCCCCTTCTGTTTCCTTTTCTTTTTTCTTTTTGTTAGTATATTTTTAAATTCACTTTACATTCTGATCTCTTTCCATCTCTCAGCAACCCTCACTGTCTTTCCCCCTCCCCTTTACCTTGACACATCAAGTCTCTGCAGTGCTAGGCACATCCTCTCCCACTGAAGGTAGACAAGGCAGCACAGCTAGTGGAACATATTTCACAGACAAGCAACAGCTTCTTCTTCTTCTTCTTCTTCTTCTTCTTCTTCTTCTTCTTCTTCTTCTTCTTCTTCTTCTTCTTCTTCTTCTTCTTCTTCTTCTTTTTCTTCTTCTTCTTTTCTTCTTCTTCTTCTTTTCTTCTTCTTCTTCTTCTTCTTCTTCTTCTTCTTCTTCTTCTTCATATATATATATATATATATATATATATATACACTTTATTTACATTTAAATTTTATCTCCTTTCCTCATTTCCCCTCTGAAACCCCCTTATCAAATCCCCCCCATACCTCTGCTCACTAACCCACCTACCCACCTACTCCCACTCCCCTGTCCTGGCATTCCCCTACACTGGGGCATCAAGCCTTCACAAGACCACATGCAGCAGTTTTAAGGATAGCCCCTGTCCACCCCTAAGTGGTCTCTTTAGTTCAAGCTCTTCAGCAGGATTTCACTCTGCTGTGTGTGTCCTGAAGGTATCTGGCCAGAGACATAGATTACAGAGCACCCATAACAAAGGAGAAAAAGGAGGAATTCTGACACATTCTCCACATTGTTACCAAGTAGTCTGGTAGCCACACATTTATCATTGAAGAATTCCATCCCCATCATAGTTTATTGCATACCCTTTGCTTTCCATTCCCTTAATAAAAGCTTCTTTCAAAGAGCTGAAAAACCTAGAGCTCATTTTTTGTTGTTATTTTTTATTCCTTATATTTTTTTTATAGGGAGGTCTGAAAAATTGTGCTAAGATTTATTCTGCAATTAAAACATAAAGAATGATATAATAGCCCTGCAGAATGTTGAAGGGAAGGCTTATCCCAGATCACCTTTGCAGAGAACAGCTTTGAAAAATATGACTTCTGGTCACATTGCTGTAGTTGAACAGGAGTGGAAGAACACAGCATATAATTCCCTGACTGAAATAATAAGTGTGGCTGGAACACTCCTCTCCCTTTCTATTCTTCCCTTAATTCTCATCACCGCTAGCTCCTCATTATTCTTCCATTCTGTAGATCATCTCTCAAAATGACTTTTCAGATTCCCTAAGCCTGAGTGACAAGATCCTCCCGTGAGATCATAGGTCTCTCTGGTCTGTGCCATTTTTTTTTTTTTGCTGGACTATGCCATAGGGAGGCTGAGAAATACAAGAACAGAGACTATTTCTTTGCTATTGCTTTATTAGTAGTACTAAAGACCATGCCTGACATATTATTCTCAGGAGGATTCTGATGATTGATACTACCAGAGAAAAGACCACATGAGGAATAAGAAGATATACATTTCATTTTCAGCTTGCAAAGCAAGCATTTCTGAGTTATAAGAGTGTTTTATTGTACTTTTATGTCTCCAGACATAAAGCAGATACAATAAAGAATTCCATTAGCTATAATGAACATTTAAATCTGTGAAAAATCCTCATGGTTCATACTCATTGTACTCATGGACAAGTACAACGACCTAGAGAAGACTAGTGAAGCAACTTCACAAGAGTGAATCTATACAATCCTTAAAGCTATGTTAGTATTTTACTGGAATCAAACATCAAAATCTTCCCTTTAAACCAACAGAGAGTCCCTGACTTCCACATATCATAAACTGTAAGAGGAACTTTGCTCTTAATTTTAATTTATCTTTCCTAACTGGCATAATGGAGGTCAAGATACTCTTCTTCTATTTTCAGTTAGATTCATGAAATTACTTTTCAAATTGAGTTGACCTTTAAGAAGTAAATTTTTTCAGTGGTTGGTTATCCCTCCAAGTATTCAAAGGCGTTCTAACTTTCTGATCCAGACCTTTGGCATACTCTTTTTAAGTCAAACTATATTTCTTCTGTACTTAAATAACCTAGATTTCCTTTCCCTTTGAGGAATGCTAGCACTTTCATGAACCTCAGCTTATATTACCCTTTTAAAGGCTGCTTACAAAGTCATACGCATCTTCTTACACAAATGTTTCTTCCTGTTTTTCTTCACAAGATTACTAGCTTCTATTATATTTTTTAGTAATACAGTCTTATAAGTACTTCCCAAGTGAGCTATTCTATGATTTAACTAAATAAAATGTTTAGTTTTTATTACAGAAAGAATATATGGAACCAACCCACCAAACGCATAAGAAATACACACATGAGAAAAGATTAATGGTTTTACCTAAGCACTAAATGATGGGAAATTATTCATGAAACACAAATAGAACATTCATTCTGAATTCAATATACATTATTGAGCATGAACTCCATTTAAGGTAATGAGGCTGCACCATGGTGAGGTAAAGAAAGTCATTTGTTTCTTTAGAGAACCTTCCCAGTGCTTAGCTTTGTGATCTCAGGGCTGGACACTCTCCCGGGTTCTTTAGAGGGATGTTTCAGTCCTTCTTAGAAGGGGAAACAAAATATTCACGGGAGGAAATACAAACTGTGGAGCAGACTGAAAGAAAGATCATCTAGAGACTGCCCCACCTGGGGATCCATTCCATATACAGGCACCACACCCAGACACTATTGCAGATGCCAAGAAGTGCTTTCTGACAGGAGCATGATATAGCTGTCTCCTGAGAGGCTATGTCAGAGCCTGACAAACACTGAGGTGGATGCTCTCAGTCAACCACTGGACTGAGCACAAGCCCCTCAAATGGAGGACTTAGAGAAAGACCTAAAGGAGCTGAAGGGATTTGCAACCCCATAGGAAGAACAATATCAGCCAACCAGACCTCTCAGAGCTCCCAGGGACCAAACCACCAACCAAGAAGTACACATGGAGGGACCCGGAGCTCCAGCCACATATGTAGCAGAAGATGGTCTTGTTGGGCATCAATGGAAGGAGAGACCCTTGGTCCTGTGAAGGCTCAGTGCCACAGTATAGGGGAATGCCAGGGAGAGGAGATGGGAGTGAGTGGATGGGTCTGGGATCACTCTCATAGAAGCAGGGGGAGGGGAATGAAATAAGGGGTTTGGTAGTGGAGAGCTGGAAAGAGGATAACGTTTGAAATGTAGATAAAGTATATATATATATACCCAAACAAACAAACAAACAAACCACCACCAACAAAAACACCTTCGGTACCACACTATTAGGAAGTGCAGGACATTATTTTTTAATCTCTTTTTAGTTAAAGAGATGAAGAAAGAGTAAGACATTCCAAGCATCTAAAAGGAACTTGAGAAGAAGAAATACAAACATTGAAAGAATTGAAAAGATGTAAGCCAAAGAGGCAACATGTGGAGAGAGGAAGAGGGTTTAGATGGGGAGTGGCCAAGGGCTTTCAGAGGGAAGATGATAATACTGGTTTGCCTACAGATTAGAAATTGCTGTGAGGTCTGTGAAAAACAATATGTGAGTTCAGGCAGAATAGTTATGTGATAAGAAAAAGGAAGAAAGGAGAGGTACGCACATAAAACAAAAGTGACTCAATGTCTGCTAAGTTGCTTGTGTTTTATTATACTGTCTTATGCTCTAGCAGGGGAAAGACAGGCTGATATTTCTCCCTGGCCTCTATACACATAAGTAGCTCCAAGAAAACATTATATTATCTTCGGCAGTAAGTTCAAAGAAGCATAACACTGTGCATTTTTCACCCCACACACTGCAGTCTTTAAGCCGTGCAAAGATAGGAAGCATTTTCCTCTTTCACATCACTTGTAATATGCTAATAATTTATGAAGCCTTCCCCAAGTCAGTTAAATAATGTAGAATTAGCCACTAACTTACAATGTTTTATGTTCTTTGGAAGAAATGTGATAATTTTTTTTCAGTAGGCTATGAAATTGAGATCAATGAAACCACATTGTTTTCTGTAGTTTGACCATATCAGAATGGTTTGGACCACAATGCCAGTGTTCTGACCAAACCACAGATTGATTACCATAAAGAACACTGTGGGCTTTTGTCACTGCTGTGTTTCTGACAGGGTGCAAAGTTATTCATGTTTTCCTTTAGGACCGTTTCAGGGAAGTTTCACTGAGAGCGGGTCTTTCAGCAGCTCCTCCCCCTGGAGTAAGTGATACTTATAGATGCACATATATCTTAGTTTATTAGTTATTACTTTGTAGTTGGAAATTGTTTATAAATTGATAAAAGTTGAAACACTGGATAGTCACAAAGCATTTTACATCTTTTCCACAGGAGAGCTGTGGTATCTCATCAAAGACAAAACATTGTTTTTATCATCATTAAGTGCAACAACCTCATCACTTTTATTGTTAGAAAAGAACTAGTGTTTTCTACACTTTTAAACCATCCACTTATCTTCAGTTATTGTTCTCAAGACTTTCATAGAAGAACTATGGCAGTAAATATGAAATATTAATATTAAGACAGGTTATAAACTATTTGTATTCTATTTAGTGCATCCTTTGATTTAGTTATTATTACCTTACTTAGTGTAAAAGCAAGCTGATACTTAAAAATGAAAGACATTTGTTTGCTTGATGTCACAGGCTGAGTCATTTGTAGCATATACTTGAATATGACTGTCACTGACTCCAAAATCCTATTGATTTAAACTCTCCTCTTGGAAGTTAATAAAGATGAATTAATGGAAGTATATCTTATACATAGTAAAAATCCGAAGATATAATTTTTATTCTACACTTGACATTAATTTAACTTCCTTAGACTGTTTTGATGGCTGTGGATGTATTAAACTTCTAAAGAGCATCCTAGGTAGTTCTCAGGGACCTGAGGAATTTTATTGTCAAAGCAGGCACTTTTACAGATATTTGTTGGTAGGATTTATATTTTATTTAAGAAAAGATACTTCTCAGTGAAGGCTTTTATAAAAATGTGACTGTATATTTGTGATGCAGTTGATTCTAAAGGACTATGCATTGTTTTAAAATACATTTTCAGATGTATATATATATATATTCTTTAGATGTGACATAAATATTATTTATGGCCTTTGTACCTGAAATTGTTTTTCTAGCTTAACTTTCCATATTGTCATGAATTCATTTCCTTTCCTACCAGAAGGTTCTCCAAACTTTAAAGATCTGATCAAATATCTCTTTTGATGATCCTGTAGTGTATATTCCAGTTCTAGGAGTCTTCCCCTCCTGCTCCTTTTTATTTCCTTTTCTCTCTTTGTTTATTTGACTATATTTAGGGCATGGAAACTGTCTTTATTCTTGCATGTATGTTTGGCCAGACTCTGAAATACTCAAGAGTAGATTCATGCATCCATCACTACTGTGTATCAAGTGCTGAGTTTTACAATTCAATTTTTATTTGCTAATGAATAAGTCTATCCTTTGGGCCACCATTGCAAATAGTATGCAGTCCAATTACTGTATACATTGCATCTATAATCCCAGTGCAATTATTTAAGTCAGACTCCTATTATAGACATGTGAGGCTTGGAAAGTGGAAGATTTTACTTTGCATTTAAGTGAAAAGAACTTAGCACTGTGTGAAAAACATTAAATTGTTAAATGAATAACTGACAGGGCAGACAATTGTATAGTATGTGGTTCTGGTTAGATTGTCACAGAAACTAGAAGCTAAGAGATCGAGCACCATGCTAAAAATCTATTCCATTATTAATGCAAACATTATTTTAGCTAGAAGTATAAAATAAATATTTCTCACCTAAATTCACAAAAAATCACAAATATATAATATTTAATAAATGGCAAGAATTTCCCATGTCTGTGTCTAAATTTAATTACAAACCCCAAACTGTCCCATTTTAATCACATTTACAAGTGAAAAATACTAGAACATTCTGGATACAATTAATATTTTGACAAATTTGGATCTGAATTCACTTCACTTACAGTTTTTGGAAATATGGAACTAAAAACATGATACTGCTGTAAAAGGGAGCTATCATAGCATATCCACCCTGGGCATGATTTTTCTTAAAGTTTGTGATCTTAAATAATGTATACAATTTTCTTGAATCTTAGTTGTCTCAGTTGTAAAATACGTGATTTCTCTTGAAGGACTAAAACAGAAAACATTAAGATGATACAGCTGGTAGCAATGCCAGACAATCCGGCATGCTTTTATTAAATAAGCATAGGTATGAGAAGGCTTAAGCAGTCTTACAAAGTAGTAGAAAAGGAGAAACATGTATGAAATAGATGTTTGCAAAGGGTCACTCAGGCTTTGGAGATCAGTGACCTGTCACTGGTTACAGGCCCCTGGACCAGTTCCTTCACACCCTCCAGGTTACCCTTGGACTCTGCTACTTAACTCTGGTAACTTGTTCTTCAGTGACATTCAGTTTCCAATCTCCAAAGCAATTAAGTCACTCCAGGAACCAGAAGGCTTGCTAAAGAATGTTCCTGTTGACTTTAAAGTGTTGACATGCACTACCTTCCCTTCCTTTTCACAGCTCTGCACTTGAAGGTACATTTCTTTGCAAGTGAAAAGCAGGAAACTATGCTAACTTCCTGTCACAAGGCTTCCCACTGTGTTTCTGCTTGAAAGCCAAGCTGATTCCACATTTGACTTTCACTGGGTTTATTGGATGGCTCCAGCCCCTGACAGACTCAACAGGAAATGATTTTGCAGCTCTGGAAAGGGACTTTAAGATCTAGCATCTTGTAACTCTTGCAAATTACTTTAAATTCTTTAGCAGAAAACAAATTACATTCTATAAATTATATATTTTTAATTTGTATATATGCTTTATATATATTGTGTGTTTGATATATGTTATATATGGACACACACATATGTATGTATATATACATAAATATATATCATGTAGTATAGTATATATAAGAGTATACATGTATGTATCCAATTATATACTAATAAACACATATGTGCATATATATATATATATATGCTATTATTAAATAGGAAATTTTTACAGTGGCAAAAAATGGTGATGCATGAATAAGTTTCTGGCAAATAGAAGCTTTTAGAAATATCTGACTACCTCAACCAAATTGCTGCTTTTTGCATCTTTTCCTTCCTCTCTCAAAGTAGACGATTAGTGCACTACTCTTGTTATGTTTTGTTTCGTTTAAAGAACAAATTACCCAATTTTAGCAATGTTAATTCTCAATCAAATTTCTTCATTGATTTTTATGCCCACTGCATTATTTAAGTCCATACATCAATAGATTCATATTGCTTGCTGTAAGGCTTGTTACTGTAGTTTTCTTAACATTTGTATCCTAGCCATTCATTTGTAGATTTTATGTTTTAATATTATGTAGAAAAATGTTTTGAAATAATTTTAAGTTGCAAAATTGAATGTGCAGAATATGCTATGAACAAAATAATCAAGATTTAAAAAATATTAACATTTTGTCACGTTAATTTTAAACGACACCCAGTTCCATGAAGGCATTTTACAAAAATAACTGAACCTCTTCAGCAATTCCTATGTGACGGTTTCCAGATGACATCACCATTCTGAAATTAGTATCCTTCCATTTCATGCTTAAAATTAATATCCAATCTCCATTATCACTCTGTAAATAATATTTATAATGTGCCTACAAATTGCATTTCCTTTCTTATTTGATTTTGGATAGTCCTCAAGATAATAGCCTTGTTGAAAAATAATTTCTAGGATAGAAGATCAGAGTGGTTGTGGGTTTTTTTCCCTAGTTAGTTTGCAGAAATGTTTAGCACTTAGAGTATTGCCGGAAATAGAGTTCATGACACACTATCCCCCAATATGGCACCGTGGCATATAGCTCTTTGAGAAATAACATGTAAAATAAGGAGCTTCTTATCATTTTCTCTCTTCTGTTTAATCAGGTGATATAAGACATTTCAGTGGAAGGATCGCCCCCACTGTCTTAGCCAGAAGGCCAAGAGCACCTTCCTCTGCCAAAATGAAGTGCAAGGGGAGAAGATGAAACACACAAACCTTGCTGCTTCAGCCCAATTGACTTCCTCAGCGCACTTTACCACAATTCTCTCTTCATCAAACTCATTTATGTAGCCACTCAGCTTCAACTGTTTTCTCATGTCTATATTGCCTATGAACATTTCTATGTCACTACAAAACTAATATTAAATGGGCATGGTAGCATCGATTTGCATTATATTGAAGACCAGCACTTCATGAAGCTGAAACAGGGGTATTAGCAGGAGGTGGAGACCAATCAGGGGACCATAGGGAGTTCCTGTTTTAAAGAGATAGCAAAACAAGCAAATCTAAGGCTAAAAGTTCTAAACCTTACATTGAATAACTCTAATGAATTTATTTTGTTAACCACATATATACATGATAGAAGGGAGTTTTTGTCCCTTAAGGAATATACTCTTATTGAGTGAATTACTAGATGACTCAATAAATGAATGGATGTAATTTTACTTACTATGAATTATAGAACCCTGTGAGACTTGGTGTTTGCTTAGTTGTCCTGCCTTTCTTCTTTACACTGTTTCTTACTGGTTCTTTCGTTAAAGCATTTCAAATACTCTTCTCTCTTGTTTTGAAGTGGGAAGCTAGTCTTTTTACTTTGATTAATATGTACATGAACTTTATTGGAGAAATGATTTTCAGATGTAGCAGTTAGCTTCTACTGATCTGGATATGTCTGTATTAACATCCAACCTTTCATAGGAGAAATGAACATATTTTAGAGAAAAAAGAATACATGTACAGATATGGAGAAAATAACATTGTGTGCTATAGGAACTGTAGACAGTCTTTGATGTTAGAATAAAAAATGAATGGTATGAAAAGGTAGGGCCTAAAACTAGAGAGAGTAAAGAATGGTCTTAGAAAGAAAGCATATGTGTTATGTTACAATATTGTAATATACCCTGCCTCTCCAACCTACATAAGTATGAAATGATTAGTAAATTAATATCTTAAGTGATGGCCTCCAAACATTGCATTTTAAAATATAACAGTTTAGCTTTGATAAAATAGCAGAAACAAAAATGTAATTGTCAGATTCCTCATGCTTGTTTGCTCTGCAGGAAGTCATCAAACACTCATTCAGTTGGTCCTCTTTTGATACGCAGATGAAAAGAGCTTCCTTATTGATACAGCATCAGAGAAAGAACTCTCCACACAGGTCTTGCTAATCATAGCCTCTCCTAGTATGGTTTGTTCTCATTAGACTAATTTTAGCTAATTTTGGTTCTCTTTGATTATTGTCTAAAAACCACATAAGGATTTGAAACTTAACATATTCATTTGGGGGTTCATTTTCTTCCAAAGTCTCCTTGTTCAAAACTGGTATTTGTAAAACAAACGGCCCTGAGATTCCATCTCACACCAATCAGAACGGCTAAGATAAAAAGCTCAGGTGACAGCATGTGTTGGTGAAGGTGTGGAGAAAGGGGAATCCATACTCCTCCATCGCTGATGGAACTGCAAACTGTTACAACCACTATGAAAAGCAATCTGCCAGTTTCTCAGAAAATTGGAAATATTTCTACCTGAAGACGCAGCTATACCTCTCTTGGGCATATACTCAAAAGATGCTCCACTTTACCACAAGGACACATGCACTATGCTCATTGCAGCCTTATTCATAATAGCCAGAAACTAGAAGCAACCCAGATATTCCTCAAGTGAAGAATGGATACAGAAAATGTGTTTCATTTCACAATGAAGTACTATTCAGCTATTTAAAATAAGGACATCATGAATTTTGCAGGCACATGGATGGAACTAGAAAATATCATCCTGAGTAACATAACCCAGACCCAAAAGGACATACATGGCATGCACTCACTAATACGTGTATATTAGCCAAAAAGTACAGAATACCCATGATACATCTCACAGACCCTAAGAAGTTAAAAAAGAAGGTACACTCAAGTGAGAATCCTTTGATCCTATTATAAGGGGGAAGAAAATAATCATGGAAGGCAGAGGGAGTGAAGAGGAAAGGGGCATAGGTCATGTATGGGGGTAGGGGGAGACAGGAAAGAAGCCCAGAGGGCCAAGAGAATGAATGGAAATATGCAACTGCAGGGATTGTGATGGGGGGGGGGAGGGTGGATCCCAGGACACAATGTGGGTAACTTATCAGAAATGATCAACAGTGGTAATATGGACCCTAAAGAGACCATCTCCATTAGTTAGCAGGGTCCCCAGTAAAAGAATGGGGACACAAACCCACCTTTAAAATTTTTGACCCCAAACTATTCCTGGCTAAAAGAAATGCAGAGACAAAAATAGAGCAGAGACTAAAGCTTCGGCCAACCAGTGATCAGCCCAACTTGAGATCCATCCCATGGGCTGGCACCAAATCCTTACACTAGTACCAATGCTATGCTGTACTTGCAGATAAGAGCCTAGCAATAGCTGTCCTCTGAGAGTCTCTACCATCAGCTGACTGAGACTGATGTAGATTCTCACAGTCAAGCATTGGACTGAGGTCTGGGATCTCTATGGAAGACTTAAGGGAAGAATTGAAGGAACTGGGGCAGATGGCAACCCCATAGGAAAAACCAATAGTATCAACTAACCTGGACCCCTGGGAGTGCTCAGAGACTGTCACTAACCAAAGAGCATATAGGGGCTTATCCAAGGCTCTCTATACATATTTAGCAGAGATGAGAGTTGCTTCACTGAATCAAGTATGAGAAAGATTGACAATGATAGTATGTGCTACTTATTCAAAAAGTTACCTAAAAAAGTAGGAATGGAATTAACAGTGGGGAACATTGTCTTTACACAAGGATGTTTCTGAGATAATGCAGAGTTAAAAAAAAACATACGTGACTATTATATTAGATAGGAAAACAGTGCATTAGTCATCCTACTTCATTTCTGGGTCACAATAGTAATGAAAATTGAAGAACCACATCTTTTACAATCATCATTACCACTTTTCTTGTGAGTATTGACTTAGATTTTAAGGTTAAACTTTCCCCAATTCTCTGGTTCCTCATAATATTATGTTTATTCCACACCTACATAACTAATTGCACAGAGTTGTTACCTTTTTATAAAAACAGACGTTTCTCTCACCAGATTTTAAGCTTCCTAGAAACTTAATTATATCTTCTATTTCTAGTCTATGCTACACACTCTGACACATTAACGGCACAACCTTTTAAATTAATTACTTCCTTTTTTGAGAATATAAAAAGTCATCTCAAGTCACTCTTATCTAACACTAAAATCTTGATAAGCATGTAGCAATGCATTTACTCCTCTAGTGTTAAAAGTAGGACATTTGATAGTATTCTTTAATACCTTGTACATCCCTTGTCTGTATGTATTGTAGACGTAATACCTAATCATAGCTCAGATATTTCAATGCATTGTTTAGTTAAAGATAGCAAGAAATCTTGTCTGCTGTAGCATGATTAGTCCACTTGACTGTTACCTTCCATGCCTCCCCAAATTATTTTACCTCACAGAGACAAGAATGTTATTTAACAACATATCATTAATCATAGTGCTGCAGTGTATAAAATGCCTTCAATGGTTGCTCATTATACTGACACTGAAACACTCAAATCTTGAGCATGTTCTTCCAGTGGGAATCAGATTTTACCCTGATACTTTTCTGAAATCCAACAATATATCTTCTTTCCTATATATGCTGTCTTCTTGTCAGAAATGTCCTTCCCTGTCACTTGTTATCAATTTCTATTCATCACACACTTGCTTTCTTTACAGAAATATTTTGTGACAACTTTATGTTATATATTCTTTATTGTTTCTCTAATAGTTTCATTTTTATCTGATTTTCTTTTGATTATTTTGCACAATTTGCCAGTGTGTGTTTGTATATGTGAATGTGTGTGTGTATTATAGCTTTTCTCCCCACATTACCAGGTATGTAGAAGAATGTCCTACTGAGACCAACTGTGAGAACCATATTTTTTTCCATTCACATTCTATATCACCCATATAATAGTCTAATGACAATGGTAATAATAGAATATGTATCAATTAAGACAATGAAGTAATATACCATGCTCACTTTCCATAGCATTATGGTAGAATATAAAAGACAAAAACTGACATTAGAATTGTGTTGACTGTATCCATTGGTACTCAACTCTGGAAAATGGGAAAATTCAGAATAAAAATAATCTGTATTTAAAAGGTTGTCTTCATATTCTTGCCATTATTCCCTTACCATCTTATGACAAAATTTCTATAACTGCTTATATTGAATTTAGGTTTATAAACCAAATACAGATGATTTAATAGTTATAAGGAGTTGTGAGAAACTGATGTGTAGATATTGTTTCATTTTATTTAGGTACTTAATAGTTTATTTACAAGAGTCTGGCATTTATCATTTATCTGAGGACTTGAAGCCAATATCCACATATACCAAGAGACAACTGAACTCACTGAAAAGGTACTTAATTAACCCATTCAATGTTGTTGAACATAAAGGAGTTTTAAAATTCAACAATAATATATTTTGAAATTAGAAAAAAATAAACTGATGCAAAAAAATCAATAGTGTACCATGCAAAACTCACAGAAATCTCTTTTCTTGTGGGCATTTTAATTTTCTTGTGGGCAAACCTAATAAAATTTTCTACTCAAAAGTTTCATTTTAGCCAAGTGCTCATTTTTGAGTCATCTCTGGAATGCCTGAGAACATCAGAAAGCTTGTCTAATGATACAAACAGGACTCAACGCTGCCATTAGGCACTTGGATGTTTTATTAAATCAGATCTTTTTAAGAAAGAGAAACCTTCTGTATAAATATCTCTCACTAACATAGAGTCTCAGTGTAAGCAAGTCTCAAAAGCCTCCAGATCACAGGAATTTTATAATCATGGCTTTTATGTAAGCTAGTACAATGGCCATGGATAATCACTTATCCCTTGAGGTAGGGGCTTTAACCATGATAATCTTATGATCTATCTTCTAGGAGTCCTGTGCTAAAATCCATCTTAATACTAGAAACACTAGACAAATATCTTGTGGGTGCTCTTCCAGGAGTGCCGTGTTTTGTCCTCATTTTTATATACAAGGATATAGAAGACTATTTCAAGCCAATATATAATGTACTTTGAACGTATTCTATCTCTACCCTAACTATCCTCTTTTTGTTCTCCCTTTCTCATTAGTCTCATCTGTTCCCCAAGAGAACTGTGCTTCTACTTTCATGTCTTCTATTCATATAAGATTTTCTGTTTCTATAAAGTCTAGGACCCATAAGTGAGAATAAACATGCAACATTTATCTTTGAACTTTGAACTATGAACTTCCTTAAGACATAGGAACAGTGTTAGTTTCTCTGTCTTTATTTCATTCTTAGGAAAATGTATCAAATACATTGATGATGGGTTGGAAGGAGGACTGCGGGGATTAGGACTTTGGTTTTCTACTGGAAATATTGAAAGTAAATATAGAGCCTGGAATGAATGCTATGGAGTAAAGGAGTAGCTTTTGAAATAAATACCCTAAATTAAACCAAATTCAAACAAACAAACAAACAAACTAACAAACAATGGCTGGTTGGTCTTGCCCTTTGCCAACATTACTTAAAAGCAACATTGATGACTTGGAAGCTTGAAGTTTCCAAAAGGGAACAATAACTAAGAAAAAGATACAATTTAATTTTTTAAATTAGAATCTATCTTTTTCTTCTTGGACATGGACATCGGCCTTAACAGGAAGTTCATGGTCTACTTAGGAACTCAGGATGTTCTTAGGATGGGTTGAGCATGACCAATAGACAGCCAAGAACTCAGTTTGGGGATGAGGATAGAAGTCAGGCAGAACTGGCCCTGAAAACAACAGCTTTCAATGATTAGTCAGGCTTTGGGAAAGCTTCTGTTTCCAAGAAAATTTTTTGTCCCCTAAACACAACTATGTGAAAATGGATGGAGGGACCCTTTCCTTGCCATAGCCTCATGATTTTTCAGTGGACTTCGGGGGACTGTGGTGACACTGTGTTCCATGTACCTGTCAAGTCGTCAGTGGGCCAGGACCCCAGTTGGCACGCCTTGCAGGTGTACTCATCAAAAACATACTCATTCTCCTTACAAGGTGTGCAGGTCCAACAACAGCTGACTTCTCCCTTCCGGATCACCTAAGGAGAATATTTAACATTCTGATTAATGTTGCAACTTAGAAACTAAAACAGATATATCTTATTAAACAAATTTCATTTTATCCAGTTTCCTTGGTATAAATATCGGTGATTGATAAAATGTTAGGCTCTAAATTTTGACCTATTTTTATTAACAGAACTATATAAATACACCTAGCAATGGAGAATTTCGTTTTTGGGGCAATTTGAACCACTCTTAGACAATTGTTAGATTATGTAATATAAGCAAACTCACTTAAAAAACTGAGATGCTCTTTCGAGACCTTTACAAGGGTTTACAAATTCAAGATACTAAGTTTTTCACCTTTGAAATATTCAGACAATCCATGGCTCATTTCCCATTTGTTATGAATGTCAGTATTTTGCCAATCTAAATGTATTCAGTTTTCCAAGAATAATTTCCAATTAACAGTCGCTTTGAACCACGACATCATGATATAGTTTCTTTGATCATTCAAGAACAATTTGGTTTAACTTTTTCACATGAACCTTTTGGATTCACATCCATTTCTCATTACAAATGGCAATATGCATTTCCACAGTTCTTACTGTGAATGGAAAGTAAAGGTGCCTTCACAGCCATTGAAAAGATGCCAAACCTCCACTGAAATCAAGTTCATAAATCTTTGGACAGTGCCAGGGGAGCTTACTATAAATGAAGGTGCTCAATTACACCTTGGATGAGTGAAAATGAGATTTACATAGAAACCCAGAAAATAATTTAAAAATGAGGAACTAGGCAAATGTAAATATAGAACTAATGCTAATACAATGGTGACAGGTAACCAAACTCTATCATAATATAAATTATATCCTATACAACATAGAAAAGCATGCCAAGAAATCTATCTATTCAGCTAAACAGGATTTTATAAGTATATGTTCAAACTGTAATGTCATGAATTGACAAAAAGCCAGATGCATCCCACAGTTGCTAAATTGTATACATTTCTATAAGTAGCATCAAAATTAAAAATGGTTGATACCCTAGAATAATCCACAAATAATCCTTATCATGAAACCAAGCATTCAGAAAAATTTCTATCAAATACTGTATACTTAAGTTTGGAGCATATAACTGTAATATCTAAGCTACCTAACAGTGTTGGGAAAGCATTAGAGTACCTACCAAAAACACATCAAGGACAAATACGTAAGTGTCATTATATTCCACAAAAATTTTATTTATAAAGTTATTCAGTAGATCAAATTTAGCTTTCAATTTTTATCATATGTCGTAACAGAAGATACAGATAATTTTAGAAATCCCAAAAGCTGTTTAACCATTTGCCAGTGTTAAAATTATTCTCATTTTTGGTGGTCTTTTTCTTTGTCTAGGTTTAGCTTCTCAAATTTTCTTAGTCTTCTGGCTGAGGACTTTAATATTGTCATTAATACAACTTACATATAGAATTTCAAAAGTCTTGTAAGTTTGAGTACAGGAAGTTTTGATTGAAAAGATCTATTGAAATTCTTTCAAATATTCTGCCTACCTGAAATGGAGAAGCCTATTTAATAGGCAATTGAATTATCTCAGAATCATTTTTCCTATTCCAGAACATTAGGCTTCAATAACTAACTTTGCCTGTTTTTGTAATTATGTTTTTATTTATTCTTAAATGGCTTTTGATTTCCTGGACAGACCATGTTTAACTTAAAATTATTGTCTTGAGAGTAGCAAATTGCCTCTTACTTGCATTCTCCCACACACTCTGTATCACTGTATTCTGCCCATTTCACTGCCTTTTGTCCCAGAAGAACAAGAGGACAGGAAAATTCTCAGTTTGCATGTTTGTCCCTCTTTCCTCCTCCTCTCTAGCGTGCCAGTTGCTGACCACCATGTTGGTTGATTGGATTCCTCTTGGTGTCTTCTTCTCTGATTTGGCTTTGCTCAACCTCTCCATTCCTTATATTTTCAAAGCAGATATTTTTGAAGGCTTTTGTGTACTTCTCATATTTTTTATTTAAACTTTCAGGTTGGCCATTTTTAAATATATTCAAAGGCTGTCAATTTAAACTCTAACTAGTTTATTCCTAAATCTGGATCTTTAATATTAGTTTTTCCTTTTTTCCCCTAGAACAATTATCATTGCTTCATATAAAAACATTAACAAATCTTGAAATTAATCCATCTACCTTCCTCTGAAACCACCTCTCTTCCCTCCCTCTCTGTGTAGATTTGTATGTTCTTGCAGACATTAGAAATTACAAGAGTTAACTTTTCCATAATATGAGTCCTGGGGTTTAAATCCTGATAGTCAGGGTCTCTGCTAAGTATCTTTATTTGTTGAACCATCTCTCAGATACTCATTTTTCTTTCATTTATGCCAATGGTACTTGGAGTGTCAGATGACTTTCTCATATTTTGTTTTATTTCCCTGACCTAATATTGAATCAGCTGCCAGCACTAAGTTGCTGTAATCTGCAAACTTTTCTCCAGTGTCACTTCTACTTATTTTGGCCCTCATTATTCTTTTCTTTGCCATCAAAATCAGCATCCTGTATTTTAATTCTTCCTTCTTGTTTGATCATTTGTCACTTCACTTTTCAAATGCTACTGTGGGTCAACATGGGTCAATATTTTAGTCAATATTATATTACTACTTCTATGTCATAAAATATAGGTTCTTTATTTAGCATAATATTACAAATTATCCATAAAATTGGTCTTACCCTGTTATTTTAATGATTTTTTTCATGATAGCTACTTACAGTAACCATTTATATACTCTGGATTAGTCAATACCATTCCAATGCCCTATCTGTTACTTCTGTACCTTCTCTACTTCTGTTTTCCATACACCAGTGACCTTTCCTTTAAATTATAATACATTTTTGGTCTAATGCTTCAAATTTCATTCAGAACAACTCACCATTGGTTTTTCTTGCTCACCCCTGTTTGTTTTTTAATGAAATTATTACATTTTCATAATATTGATTCTGTTGCATGTGTTTTTCCTCGTTTATATTAAATAGTTTGATTAGAATAACACGCTTTGTCCCATTGATCTTAATGAACTGTTATATGGAGATTTTTTTAAAAGATGAATTTATTTATCTTATATTTATGAGTACACTGTCGGTATCTTCAGATACACCATAAGAGGGCATCAGTTCCAATGACAGATGGTTGTGAGGCACCATGTGGTTGATAGGAGTTGAACTCAAGGCCTCTTGAAGAGCAGTCAGTGCTCTTAACTGCTAAGCCATCTCTCCAGTCCTTACATGGAAATTTTTTTATTAGATATTTTCTGTATTTACATTTCTAATGGTATCCCCTTTCCTGGTTTTCCCCTATCACCTCCTCTCTCCCCCTGCTCACCAACCCACCCACTCCCACTTTCTGGCCCTGGCATTCCCCTATACTGGGGTATAATAGCTATTTGTTAACTATATTTTCCAGCTCTATGCTATCCATTCTCAGAAATCATTTTATTTTTATAATCTTATTTTTGTAAGCATTTATATGGAGGAAGAGTGAACAGAACTAAACATGACTCATCAATTGGATCAATGAGCAGAGATTAATTACTCAGACTATTGTGAGTTGAATGCTAACCTTCCTAAAGAATTGATCAGAATAAAATAAAAGGACAAACTCATTATCTTTCATTATAATCTTACAATATAAAAAGCAAAACAAGTACCAAATAAAAACAAAATAGCCAATGAGAATTAGCATCACTAAGTCTGAAACAATTAAAGAAATCTCTATTCCATTTTACCTTTATCTGTCCTTTCTCACACGGTTCACTGCACACAGATCTGATGATGTTATTTTTCTTGGACCACACTTCATCATCATCCATTTTTAATTCCCCATTGTCCCAACTTCCAACATTGATGTAATCAAAATAATCTTTTCCCATTTCCTTGAAATTCATTATTTCATACCTTCAAAAGAAGAATATAATAGTTATCTAACTAATACAATATATTTGTATATGGAAAATGCATCGTTTCATTACCCTCAATATACTTTCTGCTCTGTAAATCATACTGAAATTTTCTCTAACAGTATGTTTATACAAACTTCTGCCTTTTTAAAAAATTTTTACGACAGAGATCTATTTTTAGAGTCATACTTACACCTGAAATAGAAAATAATCCCATGTGAGAAAGTGACTGTATCTTAGGAAAGATGAAAGACAGTTTTGAAATAACTGCAGCAATTTTAAGTATGAACTTCTGCTGGTCTTCTGGAAGAAGCCAGGGAGGTGTTTAACTATGTCCTAGCAACATGTCAAAGAGTTTCCTTACTCACTGTAAATTCTGCTTATTCTTTGAACTCATTTTGGGGTGCTAAGGAATACAAGGGTAATTTAAAAATAATACTTCAGTCCCATAAATTTTGTTTTATGAAACATGATGATGCCCAGTCATATCTTTTTTCTTGAAATTGGTATTTACTACTAAAGAGCTTTTGCTTTGGAAATCTGAAAGAGCCTGAGCTTTTAAAAATGTCTGAGTTCTACTGTTTCTAATATATATTTTTGACTAAAGCTACAGAAAGCTTGCGAATTAGAATAAATGAGGGACAGGTCTGACTTTGCTTTTATTTTACCACTTATCAGTGGTAAAAATTCATTGTATAAAGGTAATTTAAGGGGTGTTTTAAAAAATACTGACAATTGTTTCTAAAGCACTGTAGCTGAAAACAGTGCGTAGTGAGTGCATGCCTTGGGTTCTCAGTTTTTGTTAGCTCCCATTCTTATTTTGAGTCTAGGGACAAAAATATAAGGAAAGTAAATCAATGTCCAATTTGCAATCCCTTTCTCATATTTCCGGAGAAGTATTTATGAGACAGTTTTCCAGAGATCTTTCAGTGTAACCCTCCACAGCCTTTCACATGGGATGTCCTCATATTGTATACTATCTTTCCTACTTTGCTGAACAGAAAGGTTCATGAACATTTTCTCTAACTTCCAATGCTTTGTTTTTATATTTATAATTATATCTACCAAAATGACACATCCAATCAGATGATTTATGTCAAACCTTAAAGAATGAACTTTACGTAGCCTATGAAATAGTATAATAAAGTAATTCCATTTTCTATTGGCTACTCATTAAACTTATACTTGTGTTTTCATTTTCAGAGTTAACCTATACTAATACTTTTTCACCTGGTCAATAACTTTAGAGTTGTCTTGAATTGCTTTATTTCCTTCAAATTATTTATTTCTAAATAATGATTCTAGGGATATTTCTTCCATGCTGTCAGATTGGCCTGTGGTTTCTAAATATGCAATAACTTAAGGAGTTAGAACAGAGATCAGTCAAGTAAAAGTAATTATGTATTATGTCACTAGCTACTTCAAACAAATAGACTTATAAGTCTTACTTTTCCAAGCAAATAACCTTTGAACTGCATAGTCTGAAAGAACTGTCAGTCTCTGGAGCCTTCTTTCTTCACTAATGATGATTTGAAGAGATATAAAGACTCTATTTGCTCACAAAAAATGATGAACAATATCATTTCTTCCAATTTTCAATCCTGAAAATGTCTAGACTAAGATATTAATTTTATAGATAATGGAACTAAAGCTTATTGAGATTAATTGTTATGACCAGGTTATACAGAACAAAAATGTCAGATTCAGGATCCAAAGAAAGCCTTTATACTTTAGGCCTACTGTTCCTTCTTCTCATTAAATTAGTCATGATCTATGTCTCATGACCTCAGTTTTCTGTAAAAGGGAAGCCTAAAGGGTAAGAAGATACTGGGCTTGAAAATAAACATAGGCACACTAGGGAACGTCATGTGACTGACTGACAGAAAGTGACTTTCAGAAATGTTAATTCTTAATTTTTGTTTAATTCTTCAAACTGAAAGAATTAACCCAGAGACTGAGTCTTAGCACTGACCATTTTTTTTCATACAAGCCAGCAGCAGCAGCAGCAACAACAACAACAACAAAGATCTTATCAGTAATTGCTTATCAGTGAACATGTTCTTTCATCATAACAACTTTGAGTAGCTATGCGCCAAACAAAAACTGAGGTAGAGAGAAATGTTTCTCCATGCAAAGATTCTCCACTTTTTCAAAAAACAGAAAGACACTTGAAAACAATACCCACAAGGGTGATGTAGACTTCATTCTTTTTCAAGAGTTAAGTATCCATGTTCAAACTTTAGGTGAAAATTTAAAATTTAGTGTCTTCATGTAGTGTTTACCCATTATTTAACCTATAGAATTTTATTTTTTCTTCCAAAAATATCAGTAAATAATTTAGAATGCCTTTTGAGGATTTGTTATAGACTCATTAAAAAAAAAACAGTATTAGAAACAAAGATTAAAGTGTTATACTAATTACAGGACTCTGCTAGAGAGATTTTATTACTGCCAGCCTGTCTTCTCCTTTTCTCCTTCATTCCAATTCCCTCCACATTGTACTTTTCTCTTACTATAGCTTCTTAATTTTTATCATTCTATGCAAAAATTCTTCCTTCACAGCTGTCTCTTTCCAAGTATCCACAGTAAGCATCCTTAAGAAAATTTCAAATCAATTTTATATAGCATTCAAAAACAAAAGTAAAAAAGAAAGCTAAAAGCATGTATGCCAACAAATTCCATTTAAGTTTAAGATAGAGACCATAGTAGGGCTATTCTAGATATAAGGGTGTTTACTAGTATCTAGAATTTTTCAACTTATATCAAGCATCCTTACAAAGGACTATTCCGATGTGACTGGGAACTGAACAATCACTTGAAGGCAAAACTGTGGAGATGCAACTTTCGTTTGTTTGTTTGTTGTTTATTTGTTTTGAAGCAGGGTTTCTCTGTACAGCCCTGGCTGTCCTGGAACTCACTTTGTAGACTAGGCTGGCCTCGAACTCAGAAATCTGCCTGCCTCTGCCTCCCAAGTACTGGGATTAAAGGTGTGTGCCACCACGGCCAGGCCGAGATGCAAGTTTCTTAATATGCATGTGATTAGTAAATATATGTCAAGTTGGCAATGGGCTGGCATACTAGGTACTTGTGGCTAAGGTCTACAAGATATACCATTGTTTGTTTAAAAAAAATAACTATAGCTACATCTATCTATCTATCTATCTATCTATCTATCTATCTATCTATCTATCTATGGATGTTTTAGCCTACTTACATGTCTGTGTACTACATTTCTGCCTGGTGTGACAGAGGCCAAAAAAGGTTGTTGAATCCCTTAGGGTTCAAGCTACAGATGGTGACAAGCCATCATATGGGTTCTGGGAATCAAACTCAAGTCCTATAGAAGAGCTTGGTACTGCTGAGTCATGCCTCTCCTGCCCTGAAATAATTGCATTATAATGGTCTGTGTTTTTGAGGTTAGGTAAATCACAAATGAAAGGAAAATCAGATAGTGAATTTGGTGAAAATTTAATATAATATTACCAATAATGGAATTCTTGCTATACTGATTAAACTATTTCAATTGTAATATAAAAATAAGTGAGTGATTATGTCATCTAAGAGTTATTTATTTTGTTAAGACTCAGATTTCTATCTAGGAAAATAAGAGTATTTATATAGAAAATCTGTTTATTTATGATCCCTTAGCCTAAATAGCAATGTATCTAGAATTATTTAGGTGCATACCACTTCCCCCAATTTTTGTTGCTCTTTTCTTGCCCCATGTGTTCTTAGTCTTCCATTTATACTTCTCTTGTCTTTTTGTCTTTTTCAGGTGAATATATATATATATATACATATATATATGTATAAATTTTTAGCTACTTAATATAAATTATAAGAACATTGTCCTAGCATAATTTCATATTCCTTTCCTTTATATCATTATTTCCCAGTATTTTACATTCACATACTCATTTATATCCCATTCTATACTCTTTAATTTTGCTTTGAATAGTAAGATGTATTCAATTTACCACATGTTCTCTATCTTCTCTTTGCAGTTATGATCAACATAGACAGAAGCCAGATCTCTTAAGACCAGCTTTTTGACAGTTTCCCAGCAAGTTTTGCTTTTTATACTAGGCAGCATCTTTAACATACTTGAAATAATCTTTAACAACTCAGTGTTGTTAATACAATATATTCACAGACACAGTATAATTAGTTGAATGTTACTATGTACTCTAAAACTTTATTACTAAAATTTTGACTTGGCTTACAAAACCTGTTTTTCAAACCCGTGACCTAAATTATTGATAATGAACAGTCAAGGTTCATGCTTCCCATGTGCAATTTTGAAGTCCCTAGAACTCTGAAAACCATGATATTTTTATAACTCATTTGGTATCATAACATAAACCTATCTAAAATTATCTCAGGATAAAACCTGACATTTATGAAGTTATTTATAGTCCATTAATAGAGCAGAGTGTGAAATGTTCATATGTCCTGGTATAGAAATATTGATGTGTTAATTAAGGATTGCTTTTGCACAGCACATTGAGACATAATAGCCATGTAAACTTTTGTAAATTCAAAAACTCAGGAGTCTATATCACAGATAGATCAGTTTTTTAAAATTAAAAATAGTATAGTTTAATAGCAATTTCATCCATGAATAAGGTTTAAAAACAGCCAAAGATGCTTAAGTAATCTTAATGGATGAATCAAAATTGATTTCTATGCCTTATGGTTTAAATCTAAAATGTCTCCCACGTGCTCATGAGTTTGCTCACTTTGTCCTGGGTGGTGGAGATGTTTCAGGAGGTTATTGAATATCTACTAGGTGAGAACTGGATGGATTACAAGGATCACTAGGGACCAGGCTTGAGGTTGGCATACTGCTTCCACTTTTTGTCCTACCTGTGTTCCATGATCAAGAAGCCTTATATTCTTGTAACTATAACTGAGAGATATTATAACTACCCTACCATCTGTCATCCATGATGGATTAAAACCTCATAATAGGATCCCAAAACAATCCTTTCTTTTTCATTTTATTTGTCAATTATTTTGTCATAGTTACCAAAAACTCAGGAAAACAGGAAATTGATACTGAGAGCTGGGATCATTACTCTGACTACCTGTCCTCCTAGTTCTTAGGCTTTTCGAGGTTGTTTCTGAGATGAGTATGCAAGAGTTGGGATCTGTGTCAAGAAGGACACATAGAGTCTTACATGCAGAGAACAACAAGGAATTCTGGAGGGATTTGAGAGGGATTGAAGTGCAAACAGAGATGTGGGTAATAAAATTATGAAAATGAGGTTTTAAAAGGGTTTGAGGTTGTCCAGAATTGGAATCCTAGGCATTCAAGTAAAGTGCTGTTAAAGACTCTTGCTATGTTCTGAATAACTGAATTTGAGTGAATTCCAAAGGAAAAGACTAAGTTATTTGGAGAAAGGAAAAAACAACTTGGGGGTGATGAGGGATTCCAATTGCCAGAATCATGAAAAGATGCTGCACACTGTAATATCAAAGCTGTGAGCTGACTTGTTCTTGTTTCTATTTGTATTTACAGTAAAAGGGACAAAAGCTATGAAAATTCTGTAGTCTGGTGAGGAAAAGTACCATGTATAGTTAAAGTGGCAGGCACTGTGGATAAAGTGGCTTTGAGCCAACTATATAGCTTTAAAGGTATAAAGTCCACAAAAGAAAAACCAAAAACTTTGCAATAGAAAAGATTCCCTAGAGATAGTGTCCCACCCATTGGTAGCAACATGATATAATAAGGATAGCATCAGGACATAGCAATGGAAACTTACTTTAGAAACTTTTATTTAATAAGAGAGTTCCCGATCAAAGGGCTTTTGGGTATTATATTCAAGCAGTGACCCAAGAAGTGCTTTCTCAGGTTCAGGCAAGAGGTGAAACAGAGGTCATTAGACTTGTGCTCCTGGTGGAACTTCAGACTCATTCTGCCACAACTGCAAGTTAGTTCCTTCACAATGCATTCTCTATTGCAATAGACTGAACCCTCAAATCAATAGTTGAAATAAATCTTTCCTTCTGTAAAGTGGCTTCCTGTCAGGTATACAATCGCAGCTCTGAGAATAGTCATCAGCTCAACAATGTCTTCCTTTCTCTGTCCAGGATCCTCTAGAACTCTGCTCATTTAGCAGTATTCTTTCTAATCCTGGCTCCTCTGCTTCCTGTCTCAGCTGAGAATTCCTTTAATCCAGTGTAGAGGAAACTTTAACATCACAAAACCTAATATAATTCCTGAAGATACATTACTCAAAATATATGCTTATTTTACTTTGATCTGGTGAATTGTGGGGCTGATGTATAAGGTGAGGTGTTGAAACCTAGAACACTGAACACCTTAAGAGTCATTTTTTATACTATTGCTTTGGGTAAGCCAGCCATTCTAGTGTGTGTGTGTGTGTCTCTGTGTGTGTGTCTGTCTGTGTATTGTAGTTCGGTTGGTCCATGGGCTTCCACAAAAATTCTTTCTCTACTTCCCACAGTTGGATTTTTGCAGTTATTGATAGATCTTACCATGTTAAGCTCTATGTGCATTCTGGAAATTTGACCTCATGTCTTCACACTAGCTTATGTTCTGTAACACTTTGACATCTTCCTAACCAACCCAAATTTACCCTTTGTAAACTTTACTTTGTATTAATAAAAAGGAGGACAGAAGATTGCTTATTTCATATAACTTAAAAAGTGAGCATTTAGCTTAGTATTTGTTTTGAATTACACACAATGACAAAAATATTAGTTAAACATTGCAGGTGGGTAGTTAAACATTGCAGGTGCACATTCACAAAGGAACTCACACAATATGTACTCACTGATAAGTGGATATTAGCCCAAAACCTAGGATACCCAAGATATAAGATACAATTTGCTAAACACATGAAACTCAAGAAGAATGAAGACTGAAGTGTGGACACTATGCCCCTCCTTAGAATTGGGAACAAAACACCCATGGAAGGAGTTACAGAGACAAAGTTTGGAGCTGAGACAAAAGGATGGACCATCTAGAGACTGCCATATCCAGGGATCCACCCCATAATCAGCTTCCAAACGCTGACACCATTGCATACACTAGCAAGATTTTGCTGAAAGGACCCAGATGTAGCTGTCTCTTGTGAGACTATGCCGGGGCCTAGCAAACACAGAAGTGGATGCTCACAGTCAGCTATTGGATGGATCACAGGACTCCCAATGGAGGAGCTAGAGAAAGTACCCAAGGAGCTAAAGGGATCTGCAACCCTATAGGTGGAACAACATTATGAACTAACCAGTACCCCGGAGCTCTTGACTCTAGCTGCATATGTATCAAAAGATGGCCTAGTCGTCCATCACTGGAAAGAGAGGCCCATTGGACACGCAAACTGTATATGCCCTAGTACACGGGAACACCAGGGCCAAAAAAATGGGAATGGGTGGGTAGGGAAGTGGGAGGGAGGGTATGGGGGACTTTTGGGATAGCATTGGAAATGTAATTGAGGAAAATATGTAATAAAAAATATTTAAAAAAAAGAAAAAAAAAGAAGGAAAAAAAGTGAGCATTTAGCTTAGTATGTGTTTTGAATTACACACGATGACAAAAATATTAGTTAAACATTGCAGGTGGGTTCCTATTGTATTGCCCCATTTAGTTGTATACATATTCATGCCTATTTATTTTAATATTATTTATTAATGAGTTCAGTATAAACATTATGTATACTATATGCATTGGCAAAACAAAATTTGTAATTACTAATTATTAATGTTTTAATACTTAAACATAGAAGTTAATGAATAGACTAAAAATACCAAATCAGGAATTTGGTTGCAAAAGAGTGTACATGCTATTATTGAAAAAGTATCTATAATGTCATTATCCTTGAAGAGATTTGAAAAGGGGTGAGCAGTATCCCCAAAGTACTTCTATCACAAATATCTTGAAATACTGCAAATAAAGTAGTGATGATTTGCTTAATTCATTAAAGTTTCCCACTGGGCTGGAGTTGAGCCACCATAGACATTTCCTTCTCCTATGGTTTGTGAATCTGTCTTGGACACATGACAAGGAAGCTCCTGAGCTAGTTATAATGCCATCATCAGTTTATTAAGGGTAACACTGGTGCTACAGATGTTTATACAAGAACAGTAAATCCATACCCAAGAATCAGAATTTAGACAGCATTCAGATATACAGTGCATGTGAAGTTTCCTTTGCTACTAAGAAAATGTTTATATTTTCCAACAGTGAACACACAGAAGATTCCCAAAATAGAAAATAATAAAAAGCCAGTTAGTTTTGCAAATGTCTGGGTTAGAATAAAACCCGTTAAGTCTCTAGATTATAATAAATACCAGGTTTTTCACTTGGCCATGTGACCTGGAACTAGCTGTCTGCCTCTTGGCAGTGAAGCTTGTGTAATGTTGCGAGCTGTATGTTTGGCCAGCTCCAGTTTACTGCAGGATGTGGAAATGTGCTAAACCAAGGCTGCTGGCAGAAGGTGGTGGTTGCCACACGCATTGCAAGTTGAGTGGAGGGGACTCATGTGTCACTCTCTTGGCAGGACTAGCTGCAAACTGTATGCAGATAATTCTTTGAAAACAGCTGGGAGGCATAAATTGCTGCTGGGAGAAGCTGCAGGAACCAAAAAATCCTTGGGATTATTTACTTATGTGTTTCATTTTTTTTCATTTCTTTGTTGTTGTTTTCTTTTGTACAGCAGAGTAGTTACCTACCTCTGCCAATAAATTCAATTAATTATCCCTTATATATTCAAAGTACAGTGTTTAAGAAAACTTAAGTCTTCAATGTTGGAGATAGAGATAAATTTTCATAAGTTTTCAATACATAGTGATTTCTCTAAAGGATGGCTTAATTATAAAAATGTTCCATAATTTTCTGTTATCTTCTCAAAAATAATACAAAATTCAGATTGAAAGGCAGTTAGTTACGTCAACAAGGGCATAAGTGCTTCTGTTACAGGATAACAAAGGAACATATGATGTGGCTCACCAGCAAGTAGAGTAAACAGAGCGGACGGACCTCCACCATAATCCTGGACTACCAGAACTAGAATTGCTCCTGTCTGAGAATATTGTTGTGATAAGAAGTAGCCAAAGACTGGGAATAACCTGACTAATATGCCCCGAGGGATCCAAGGGGTGTATTTTTCTTTGTCTATAATAAAATGAGGATCATGTCTCTTAAGTTTATGCCACTGAAATGTGGTGATGAATTGAAAAGTATACACTGAGTATTAACATTGATGTTCTTTCTTGGCCACAGAGAAATGAGGCCATCCTTATCTTAGTTGCCTCATTTTGGAATAAGAGCTTTAACCAAACCTGCTCCAGAAACCCGAGTAACCAAAAGGGAAAGACACTTGAGATAGAAAGTTCAGGCACTATTGTCAACAATGAGACTGTAACAGTACCTTCCTGGAGAGTCTCCATTTTCATCAAATAGAATCATATCTCCGGAAACTCCAGTAAAGTTGGTTTTCATCAGGGAGTCCAAAAGTTTCCGCCCATCAATTGGCTTCATTGCATCACAGAGGCCTGCATAGCCTGGACACAGGGACATCTGCATGTTGTGGAGCCCATAAGCCATAGAATAGATTGCATTGATCACAAATCCCATTTTGGAATCTTGAACATGATGCGTTCTCAGAGTTAGAGAACCTGTTGAGAAATAAGTTAAGGATTAACTTTGAAATATTACCCAGCTCTTCTCTATAGCTACATTCACAGATCCTGAACAATGAGAAAGAGCTCATCAGATTTACAACTTTGGACCACACAAAACATGAGTGAACATGTGGTTCTCAACTCTTTCCCACCATTTGTGGGGTTTGTTTTAAAATATTGAATACTGGGGCATCAACCCAGCCTTAAAACCTTCAACCTACAATTTATCTTGCCTTCAAGATGTGCTGCATGAAATGATCAGGAATCAGAGGATAGATAGCCCAAAGAACTTGCATAGAACCAAATAAGACTGATAAAAAAAAAGTCAATGAAATGATTTCTAATAATATTCTGCTATTCATAGACTATATCCTAGTCCAATCTTCATCAGAGAGGCTTCATCCAGTAACAGATTGGAGCAGATGCAGTGACCCACAGCCAATCACCATCTTAGTAAACTTCTTGGAAGTGGGAGAGGAAGGATAATATGAACCAGAGCGGTCAATGGCACCACAAGAACATGGGCTACAGAATCAAGCAACCAGTGCTCATAGGGATTCATAGAGACTGAACTTACAATTATAGAACCTGTATGGGTCTGAGATAAATCCTTTGCATATATGTTATGGCTATATAGCTTGATGTCCTTGTGGAAATCATAACATGGGAACTGGGGTTGACTCTGACTCTTTTGCTTGCCCTTGGAACATTTTTCTTCACACTGGGTTGCTTGGTCGGGCCTTAACATGAGAGGAGGGGACTAGTCTTATTGTAATTTATTATGCCATGTCCACTGAGATCCCTGGGAGGCTTGCTCTTTTCTGAAAGAAAGTAAGAGAGCAATGGATCTTGGGAACAGAGAAGGTCGGAGAGGGACTGGGAGGAGTGGAGAGAGATGAATCTGTAGTTGAGAAGTAATGTATGAGCAGATATAAAATAAACAAATGAACCTCGAAAAAAGATGTGATTTCGTAACAACATTGAGACTTGTTTATTCCAGTGACTTATGTCAGAAGTACATTGTACTTTCATTTTACCTATTTACTTGATTTTCAGATTTATTTCTCTAACAATCTATGACATTGTACCTCCCTGGCTCACTAATTTTCAAATAGTCTTCATTTCTTCAACTGCTAAGACTTCTTTGTAGAGAAAATGATATATAATATTTTGTCTCTATTATACTTATTTGATAATTTATGACTCACCTCCTCCAGTCTCAAAGCATATTTTTGTCATTCATAAACAGTCCCACTAGAAGTTATGGAATAAAGCACTAAACAATTAATTTATTAATTCAGTAAATGTTACAGTGTCAAATTATACATTTGTATTGATTGTGAAAAGCATGGCTACATGTGGATGAAGCATGAAAGTCCTATTGCTAATAGGCTGATTTATGCTTTATATCTAAAATATAAGATTAGGAGGATTTTTATCTAGATAGACATATTAGCTTGTGCCAATGCATCTATGTCTGGTATGGTTTTTAATGATTATATAGAAGTGGAAAATGAATATAATATCAGTCACAAGGAAAAATGGCTGTGTAATATATAGTTTTGAAGTTTTTTTCTGATTTTCATTGAGAGCTTCACTTTTATCTGTGGAAAATGAATGAAAGTTGTTAAGTAGTGCTATAATTTACAGAATTGTGCTATAGGATACTAAGAGGTTTGAGTGGTTTACTCTAGGCAGGCTCTGAATGTATAAGTAAAAAAGTTAAGATTGCTAGCAGCTTGGATATTTATTATGCACCCAAGTATTTTTGAAAGGAGTAACAAAGATGAATTTTCTGAGTTATGTTAAGCGCAGATAATGTAGAAAGCAATTAACTGACAAGTGACAAATTAGTTGGTTGTTGTAGAAATTAAAGAATATAATGCTTGAGTTATTAAACATGGAGATATTACTTTGCTTAACATGACAGTAGTAGAAAAGGAGAGGTGTGATCTGATTCAGTACACATTTTGAAAACAGAACAAACTTAACTGATTGGTTATAACTTTATGAGATATCAGAATCCTTGTTCAGTTCCTGATACTATTTCCAATGTTTCAATTGTCATATAAGTGAGGGTTCTTTAAAATCAATACAGTACCTTTTTTTCCAGTATGATATAAATATTGATGAAGTCCATTGTTATCATTGTCTGAAGATATATGTACTACTTTTATGAGTGATTCAGAAATGTATTAATTTTCTTTAATATTTCACAACAACTAGGCAGCGGGAATTAGGTTTAAACCTTTGCAGTCTATCTGGAGTCCATATCAGTGATCTGGATGTCTAATGTCTTTTGAATCTAAATCCAATTGCATTATCAAAAGCTTCCTAATTCATGTCAACCTTAACATCTTATAAAAGAAGATATCACTCTATCTTCATTCAACTTGCTACATCTTCCTATATTCCTTTAATCTGTTGATTTTCTTCCAATCCAACTTTTATCACAGCATTTTGGAGTTAGGAATATATTAATTTTTTGCTATTTTTATATCTATATTTGTAGATTCAAATCAAAGCAAAAAACTTAAAGATAATAAAATGAAAACAACTCTCTCTTTTTCAGTGTTTAGATATCCAGTACTCCTTTCAGGCAGAATTTGCTGTGTGTAAAAGAGTTAAACAATATTTTAGCTTATTATTTCTCCAAGCCTTTATTAGTTTCATTCATAACTTACCACATATATGTCTTCCCACAAATGATAGAATATTTCTATACCTTGCTTTCAATGGTGTACTGTAGAGCTTGATATCCTGTCCCTGAGGGTATGCATATGGATGCTACATTATTTATCTGGCTGAAAATTATTCCACTATGGTTATAAAATTTTATATAATCCTGGATGGAGTACTTTCTTCCTTGAATTACTAAAGTTCATTTTTATTAAGTTTTGTGTTTCATGATTTCAAACACACAAATTCTTATTACTCTCACACACCATTTTTTCTTATCGCCCTCCAATACCTGTCAACACTGCCCTTTCCTCCCTAAAAAACAATTTACCACATTCATTTTCAGGTTTGTTCTTTGACAATGGCATATGTATTAGTGCATTCTGTTTGCTAGGACTCCACATCATCTTCTATTACTCCCCAGAGTATCCTTTCTCACATTGTGGTTCTGTCATTATACTAAACATCTTAAATGGAAATTACCTGTTTTCAATCTATCTGTAGCTTAGATTAAGGCCACATTTTGTTTTCATTTAGCTATGTTGATAGTTTTTAATGGGTTTACACTATACTTTGAATTTCTGGACGTTCTACTTTAGGCACAGATGCATCTTTGTAGCTTATCATAGGACCTGACACATGACTGGCACTACTAACCAGAGATGAGTATGTGAATGGAGCCAGATGGATGACAGGATGCCTCCACCAGTGAAACCATATACCAAGACCCGTCTTCGGTTTGTCAAATCAGATTACTTGAGAAATCATTATTTTGTAGAATAGTATTCATTTAAGAATAACTGAACAATGCAAACATGTGACATAATCTTTTCAATTAATAAAGTGTTCTTTTTCTATCAGGAAAATGAATAGATAGGAATAAAACCCATGCTAGTAACTACTGTTTTCTCATTTACTCAGAATGTCAAGTCTATTACTTTCTTAACTTCCACTCTTGGATCTCATTGAAATACAATGAAAATGCTTGCTTATCGTGATGACTTAGAACTTGATGAGGCCCATGTGATAAATACACAAGATTGCTGAGGCTTTGAAAATGGAATTAATAATAGAACAAAAGGCCTAAGAAGTTAGATTCAAGCTTACAGTTGGGAGTCAAACAACTCATCTGCTCTCTTCTTTCTTTGTTTTCTCAGCCTCTGTCTCTTCCTTTTCTTCATCCTTCAGACTATCTCTCTCCTTACTCTTTCTGTCTTTACCTTCTTTCTCTGTTCTCTCTTCTTACCTCTTTTCTCTATTTTTCTCACCAGACTATATAGTACAGGCTGGACTCAAAAAACAAGATCCTTATGTGTCAACTTCTTGAATACTGGGATTACAGATATGTGTCAGTACACCAGGCACATGTTTTCCTAAGTAAGTATTGTTCATGTGATTTAAACAGTATCAATATTACATAATATCAAATTAGAAGTTTCCAGAACATGGGCTGATAGTTAGTGAGAAAAAATTAAACTGTATAACCATATATGTGTGCTATAAAAGTCTCACCAATATTTACATTTTTATGTTTATATTTCTAAGCTATGTGCTTTCATTTAATAGTCATTCTTTAGATGTCTTAGTAGAACCTTCAGAGTTATAGTTAATTGTTTTTGCTGTTGCTGCTTTAGATCTAAAGAAAAATTTTTCCTCATTAGTTATTTCATTGACTCGTTCAAAGATGTTTAAATTATTTCTTATAAATTCATCTATTAGAATCCTTATTGCATGGCCAACTGTTGCATGCTGGTGGTTCAAACATGAAAAAGATAAAATCTTTAAACTAAAAAACAAAAAGCAACTACAGGCATAATTGTAGAAGATTGTTAGGAGCCATGAAATTTAATGTTATTAAGCTAGTTGCAATGGCATGAGTGTATGTAATAAAAGGATCCATTTCATTCAAATTTCTCATTCACTAAGCTATAGGAAAGAACAGGAATATTAATTAGTTGACACAATGATGCTCCAAAGAACCTGAATCCTTTAGCAGCATTGATATAGCTCAAGATCAGATGCAGCTCGATCTGAGGTTCTGTTCTAGCCAAAGCTGTCAGTGATTCATAACCATCTTTGAAGGAGAAGAAAAAGCAAAGCAGCCCTAAACTTTTTTCTATTCTCTTTATTTTAAACTCAACCTTGACATATAAGCTTTAGTATTTAGGGCAAATTTTGTCAGCATATAATCAACTCAGAATTCTCCAGCAGAATTAATAAATTAAAAAAAAAAAACTCCAATCTGTGATTACATTAATTTTACAGTCCACAGAAATTTGTCTTTAATTCATCCAGGCAGTGTAACTTTGAAGCTTAGTATGTGTTAATCAAAGAAAACTAAGACCACATGAGGAAGACTGAACCTGAGAGGGTTAGTCACTTGTAAGAGCATGTTACTAGTGCAAACGCTACAGAAAGGAAGCACTCAGGCTGAACTTAGCATTCAGATATAGATGGAGTGTCCTAAACGCTAGTTTGTAGAAATACCATATAACTACCTATACACACTCGAAAATAAAGACATAACCATAATTTTCTCGTTGTCACCCAGTGAAGACCAACTCTCTACATTCTTGACATCTCCTTTGGCCGTGAACTCATTTGTGATGGCAACTTCTTAGTTTGGTTCAATAAACTCAGTTTACAAATGTGAAAAATAAGACCTAGAGGTGAGGGATAACTTCTCTAAGACTCTTTGCCTCCGGATTCTTTAAATAGTGCTCTTATCATTATAAGAGGCAAATTCATTTTAATTTTATAATATTTTTATCAAATTAACTCATGACTCTGGGGTAAAACAATGAGAAAAAGTGTATTTTAAAAATAGTACATTAATTCTTTATATCTATTCTTATTCTAACTCTGAAAACACTTTCATATTATTCCTATTACTTTCTGTCTACCCACCAGTAAGAAGAAATAGAAAGGAAAATACAAGAGAAGACAGTAAAGTATGTAGAAGAAAGTAATTGAAAGTTTTTGAAGGTGTTATTGGATAATACAATGTAACGTTATAATGAAAACATTGCACAGAAGCAGGCTTATTCACTCTTGTTTGATTTTTAAATCTATATAGTTATTACTTATGCACAATAAATTTCTATTATTCACAGTAGATAGAACAGCCATTTGTTTCCTGTTGTGAGAGAAGATCAAAGCATATTTCAAAGCAGGTTAATCTTTTACCATTGTTTCTATAAAATGTGCTTATATGTCCATTATATCATACAACATTTGCTCTTTCTGTCTCTGTCTCTCTCTCTGTCACTCTGTCACTCTCTGTGTACACACATGTGTCTGTGTGTGCATATATGTGTGTCTATGTGTGAGAACAATCAGAGGTATCATTCCATAAGAGCCATTCTCCTTATTTTTGAAATTTTTATTTTTTAATTATAATATAATTACATTTCTTCCTCTTCCTTCCTTCATACCCTGCTTTTTTCCAATTCAGTGCCTCTTTTTTGCACTAATTGTTATTACACGCATATATGTACAGGTTACCTGCTAAATATACAATGTGTATCCCATATAATGTTACTTTTATGTCTATTTTCTAGGCTGCTTGTTTGGCACTGGTCAGCTTCTTTTATTCTTTTTCCTGAGGGAAGACCACCCTTGTCTTTTTTAGCTTCCCTTCATTGCCTATATTTCTTTGTGTATGGTTGAGGATTTATGGGCTTTTTCCTATCCATTTTGATATACCCATTAGCATTGTCCTTGTTCAGCTCACATATTGGCAATCATGTTGTTGAGGCTTTATTTGAATAACTTCTGAAAAATTTTCAAGCTTGAAGAATGTACCACATAAGCTTCCAAAGAAGGAAGGTAAAACTAACAGTACTAATCAGTTATTGATGTGTATTGAACCACATCAACAGATTGTTGTCACAATAATTCTATGGATGCAGTAGTGGCACATATATCTTGTTGGTAACTAGCAGTTCTCTAGTTGGACTTAAAACCTACTCAACAACAAGGAAAATGTTCCTGGTATTGGAAACTTAGTTAAGTACTCAGTACTAGTGAATTCATAGTTAATGCAGGACAACATATAACCACCAATTTACTAAATCATTATAATCCATATCAATCTATAATCATTTGTTTTATGCCTACAGATAAGTACAGTCTTTCTTATCAAGAAAACTTACCTATTGTACAGATGGAGCCCAGTACAGAAAATCATCTTAAGTTTTTGAAACAGTCTCATGGACCTGACATCAGAGAGCTGTCTAGTCAATAAAACAAAGAGATGTACTTGTTTCTGCCTCCCCATCACTCACTGAGATTATAAGTGTGTGCACCATCACAATTGTTTCTCTCTCTCTCTCTCTCTCTCTCTCTCTCTCTCTCTGTGTGTGTGTGTGTGTGTGTGTGTCAGTTCTGGGTATTGAATTCAGATAGTCATGGTTGCAAGGAAAATTCTTTATCAATGGATAAATCTCCCAATCTATAACACATATACTTTATGACATGTATCAGAATTATCTACGAACTTTACTATTCCTCCAATAGAGTATGAGTTTTCTAAATCATAAGACAATCTTGCTTTTCTATTTTCATAAGTTCTAACACTATGGATTAAAGCAAACATCTCACCCAATCATTTAATATTTGTTGAACAGGATTTTGTGTTGTTTATTTGTTTGCAGAGCTTGTAATCCTACCATGAGATTTGAGGTTGGTTCTGAATGGAAAATAGGTTCCCTGTGGCTTAAGTGAACTTGGACTTTATTTACCATGCTATTTCCTGCATACAGTATAGTGCTTAGCATTGCCAGTTTTATCAGTGGATTATGGGAGGCGGCTTGAGCCAAGACTAGGGTTATAAAAAAGTAAAAAAAATTATCTATTAAAATGCTTTAGTGATGCTCACAGTCAGCTATTGGATGGAACACAGGGCCCCCAAAGGAGGAGATAGAGAAGGTACCTAAGGAGCTAAAGGGGTCTGCAACCCTATAAGGTGAAACAACAATATGAACTAACCTGTACCCCGAGAGCTCGTGTCTCTAGCCGCATATGTAGCAGAAGATGGCCTAGTCGGCCATCATTTGGAAGAGAGGACCCTTGGTCTTGCAAACTTTATCTGCCTCAGTACAGGGGAACGCCAGGGCCAAGAAGTGGGAATGGGTGGGTAGGGTAGGGGGGGGATAATGGGGGACTTTTGGGATAGCATTGGAAATGTAAATGAAGAAAATACCTAATAAAAATGCTTTAGTTTATGGCATCATATAAACAATGTATCCTCCCTACTTATGCCACACATGCACATTCTGTGTGAGGCAGCATAGCAGCCCCAGGAACCTAGGGCTGTAGCCACATATAGAGATATTGCTACGCTCCCAATATTCACACTGTCTCCGTTATACAGTTTTATCTGAAGTATAAAGAAGTGACCTCTAAATCCTCATGGAGTAACACAACTGATCTTTGCAGATTTGAAAATTTTCAGAAGCCTCAGAAGTCCAATGGGGAACTATAGACTTTTCCAAGAAGAATGCCAAAAGTCCTCCATACCCACCCCCTGACTTCCCTACCCACCCACTCCCCCTTTTTGGCCCTGGCGTTCCCCTGTACTGGGGCCTCTCTTTACAGTGATGGCCGACTAGGCCATCTTTTGATACATATGCAGCTAGAGTCAAGAGCTCCGGGGTACTGGTTAGTTCATAGTGTTGTTTCACCTATAGGGTTGCAGTTCCCTTTAGCTCCTTGGGTACTTTCTCTAGCTCCTCCATTGGGGGCCCTGTGATCCATCTAATAGCTGACTGTGAGCATTGACTTCTGTGTTTGCTAGGCCCCGGGATGTCAACTTTTAATAATATCATCAGCAACTGGTTGATAGCCCTCAAATAAGTGAATGATTTGAGACAACCATAGCTATATCATACACATCGTGGAATTTTGAAGAACTTCCCCATAGTACGAAAATGAATTCTATAGCAATAAGCACCCAGGTGGTAATGATATTTAAGATCCTGAGACAAAAATTTGGATACTGTAGTCTTCATTCTACAGCAAGACAAGAATCTTCTCATTTTGATCTCTCTATCATTAGTGCAACAATTCTTTTCTATGAATTCCATTTTAACTACATTTTGTGATGTTTCCTAAAGCCAGATGGTTTCCCCAGTCCTACATATAGCTTTCTACCATATAACTTTATATGTAGTCCATTAGAAATGTTTTTCTGTAACTTTGATATATCTTCCAAATAGACCTGAATGATTATATTTTCATGATCACCTCATGTTGAAAACCAGGAAAATTAAACTTTCCAGTAGAGTTGTGAAAACTTGAGAAAACACTCATGGAAGCCACACTCCAATGAGAAGCACCAAATGACTGAAAACATGCTGTTGCTGTTCACATGCTATAATGTACATTTAAGATATGACTAGATTAATCTGAGGTAAATGCAAAGTTGGTGTTGCCCACATTAAGGGATGTAAGAATTACAATACTAATCATTCAGATTTCTGATGATAAGGTTTCAAAAAATGTTTCTGTTAAGGTTTTGCTTCTAATTAAAAAGGACAAGCATGCTAAATTAGAAACTCATCTTTTATAATGAACTCTGTAATTGAAATGAAGTAGAAAATTGCAAAGGAATGAATTACTTTGCTATATCCAAACCTTCTGTAAAGAAATGAACTGCAATTACTGAGTTCACAAATTGTACACATGGAAGACTAACTTTAACTTGACTAGAGAAGAACATATGGTCATAGAATATTAGAGACATCTAATGGTCATATATCCATGTGTGTGTGTGTGTGTGTGTGTGTGTGTGTGTATACACATACATACATATATACATACACATATATATGTATATATAAAGTTATCTTTTCTGAGTGTGGCTGGCATTGTATTGGTGGTGCATGTTTATTTATTTTATGAACTACTTTAAATGATGACATTGCCATTTTTGGCCATGATAATAATGATTTCACAGAGCAATTTTATCACAGAATGGTTCATAAGCAGTTAAAAGAGCGAATGACAATGAGGAGATAATTTTCTACAGTACTTATTTCCAGGTGCACTATATCCATTATCTGCACTGTGATAGAAATGTGAGTTTTCTATGTGTATAATGAACATAATATTTTGCCCTTGTTTATATCATGACATAAAATCAACACATATTGAGTTAGAATTTCAAAATCTAGTTCAAGATGATCCTGCAGGCTGTCCTTTCCTATGTACACTTCTTTCTGAATTCTCAATAAAGATACAATAGATATACTTTATCCTTTGTGATGTAACCCAGACACCAAAGACACAAAAGGTCATGGTATGTACTCATTGATAAATCGATATTAGCCAAAAAGGTCAGAATATCTATGATACAACCATAGACCTTATGAAGCTTTCTTAAGAAGAAGGAAGGTCTAAGTGTGGATACTTCAATCTTGTTTAGAAGGTAGAACAAAATAATCACAGAAGGCAGAGGAAGGAAAGCATCTGGCTAGGAGAGTGGAGAGGTGGAGAAAAAGGGAGGTAGGATTAGGCATGGAAGGAGACAGGAGAGAAGTCCTTCACTCCTTCCCTAACCTCTGCATTGGGATCCCCATGCTCAGTCCAATGGTTGGCTGCGAGCATCCACATCTGTATTTGACAGGCTTTGGGCGAGCCTCTCAGGACACAGCTATATCAGGCTCCTGTCAGCAAGCACTTTTTGTCATTCTTCAATAGTGTCGGATTTGGTGTCTGTATATGGGATGGATCGCCAGGTAGGGCAGTCTCTGGATGGCCTTTCCTTCAGTCTCTGCTCCAAACGTTGTCCCTGTATTTCCTTTAGATAGGAGCAATTCTGGGTCAAAAAATTGGAGATGAGTGGATGGCCCTATCCTGTAACTGGGGAACTTGTAAGAAACTAATTACTATGATTGTAACTTAGCTATTATCAGTTATTAAGATTTTTATGTGAAAACCTAATATTCATATATGTTGAGCAACTTTTCTAAATTATAGAAAATTTATCAAATTGTACAGAATTGCCACCACATAGAGTTAAAACATTTAAGATAGGCTATGACAACATTGAAGAAACATGGAAAGATCTGAGAAATGCTTTCTGAAAAGATTATCTTTGGTATTTAGTACTAGATTAAATGCCATGTGAATATAATCACTGGTCCAAACAAAGTAACATTTCCTGCATCCGTTTGGTCTAAATTATTCAATAATATGAAACCAGTAAACAAAATCTCCTCCAGTTTCCTTGATGATGTAGAAAAGAGGTATAATAATGAAGGACTCATTTTCCCTGTTTCACATAATTCTGCAAAAATCCAAAATCGGTTACTAATAGAGGGCATTATTTCAAACAAATGTTTCATATTTATAGCAGGCAGCATATCCTAAAATTTTGTTATAAATTTCGATTTAAATTATGACATTTCATTTGTTAGTCATTTGTCTTGGCTTGACCAACAAGTTAATTTTGTTTGTGCATTGGTTTGCACATATACAACATGACAACAGTAATATTTGAGGATGAAGAGGGATTATGTGAATAAGATACTAAAATGAACCTATAAACTATTTTATGGTTTTAACATTAGTAATTTATAATACATGGATTTGAAAATTAAGCATGCCAGCTCTACAATGAACTTTGTGACCAACACTAATCTTTCATGAAAAAATTAATGCATATCTATAACTGCTTAAGGAAAGAATATCTACTTTTGGAGTCTAACTATTGCTGGAGAATAGGGTGGGAACATGTCCTTATGAGGTAGCTTGATGAGTTTCAAAATGTTTTACTTTCTGACTGAAATTTTGCTACTGTATAGCTACTTCCTGCAAATGGAAACATTTCTTTATGTATAGAGTAAGGAGGATTATAAAACGCAGGAAGCAGAGTAAGGAGGATTATAAAACTCAGGAAGCAGTTCCAGACTGCACCAGCCCAGTGCCAACTTGGGCGTCCCAAGGTCTCCAGAGGACTCTCCACTCCTCAGGTGCCCAAGCACACCCAGGATCTTGTGATCACTGGTGAGTGGAATGCAACATCTGTTCCAAAACAACCCAGAGGGGCTTGTGCCAGCAGGACCAGGGACACAGGAACCCCACCCGACCAGTGACCAGCAGCTGGGGTTCGTTCCAGTCAGCATCAGCCCTGTGCCACCTTGGGTGTGAAATTTGCAGCCAGTCCCACAGTCCCAGAGGATTCTAAGACACAGGTGCCCTAACACATCTTATGATGACTAAGGAGAGTCAGCCTCCAGAGAGGGCTCTGGCCCTGGGGCTCAGGTCAGAGCACCATCTTGTATCCTGGGTCTCTCAGAGAACAGTCCACTCAGGAGAATGCATGGGCTGCAGAAGCAACAGAACTTCTTGGACAGGGTCCCTTCAGGCCTTCATCTTCAGCCAAGAGGTAGATCTGAGCTCCAGACCTCTGTACACCTTCCCTTCAAGAGGAGAGCTTACCTGCAGAGAGTGTTCTGACCACTGGGACTCAGGAGAGAGTTGGACTCCCAGGAGTGCTGACAGAGGCTAACAGAATCACAGGATGAACAAGCTACAGCCAGAGACAGCTAGAATATCTAACACCAGAGATTACCAGATGATGAAAGGCAAGTGTAAGAATCTTACTAACAGAAAACTAGATAACTCAGCATCATCAGAAACCAGTATGCCAACCACAGCGAACCTGGATTCCCCAAAACACGCAAAAAGCAAGATTCAGATGTAAAATCATATCTCATGATGCTGGTAGATGATTTTAATAAGGGCATTAATAACTCACTTAAAGAAATACAGGAAACCCATCTCAGGGAAAAAGACAGACACTACCTCAGAATGAAAGGCTGGAAAACAATTTTCCAAGCAAATGGCTCAAAGAAGCAAACTGGAGTAGCCATTCTAATATCTAATAAAATCGACTTCCAACCTAAAGTTATGAAAAAAGACAAGGAGGAGCACTTCATACTCATCAAAAATCTTCCAAGATTAACTCTCAATTCTGAATATCTATACTCCAAATGCAAGGGCAGCCACATTCATTAAAGAAACTTTAGTAAAGCTCAAAGCATACATTGCACCACACACAATAATAGTGGGAGACTTCAATACACCACTTTTACCAATGGACAGATCATGGAAACAGAAACTCAACAGGGACACAGTGAAACTAACAGAATTTATGAAACAAATGGATCTAATAGATATCTACAGAACATTTTATCCTAAAACAAAAGGATATACCTTCTTCTCAGCACCTCATGGTACCTTCTCCAAAATTGACCACATAATTGGTCACAAAACAAGCCTCAACAGATACAAAAATATTGAAATTGTCCCACCCATCCTATTAGATCACCATGGACTAAGGCTAATCTTCAATAACAAAATAAATAATAGAAAGACAACATTCACGTGGAAACTGAACAACACTATTCTCAATGATACCTTGGTCAATGAAGGAATAAAGAAAGAAATTAAGGACTTTTTAGAGTTTAATGAAAATGAAGCCACAACATACACAAACTTATGGGACATAATGAAAGCATTTCTAAGAGGAAAACTTATAGCTCTGAGTGCCTCCAAAAAGAAACTAGAGAGAGCATACACTAGCAGCTTGACAACACACCTAAAAGCTCTAGAATACAAGGAGGCAAATTCACCCAAGAGGAGTAGAAGGCAGGAAATAATCAAACTCAGGGGCAAAATCAACCAAGTGGAAACAAGAAGAACTATTCAAAGAATCAACCAAACGAGGAGCTGGTTCTTTGAGAAAATACACAAGATAGATAAACCCTTAGCCAGATTCACTAGAGGGCACAGGGAAAGCATCCTAATTAACAAAATCAGAAATGAAAAGGGAGACATAACAACAGATCCTGAAGAAATCCAAAACACCATCAGATCCTTCTACAAAAGGCTATATTCAACAAAACTGGAGAACCTGGATGAAATGGACAAGTTTCTAGACAGATACCAGGTACCAAAGTTGAATCAAGATCAGGTTAATGATCTAAAAAGTCCTATATCCCCTAAAGAAATAGAAGCAGTCATTAATAGTCTTCCAACCAAAAAAAGCCCAGGACCAGATGGGTTTAGTGCAGAGTTCTATCAGACACTCAAAGAAGATTTAATCCAAATTCTTCACAAAGCATTCCATAAAATAGAAGCAGAAGGTACTCTACCCAACTCATTCTATGAAGCCACAATTACTCTGATACCTAAACCACAGAAAGATCCAACAAAGATAGAGAACTTCAGACCAATTTCCCTTAGGAATATCGATGCAATAATCCTCAATAAAGTTCTCCCTAACCGAATCCAAGAACACATCAAAACAATCATCCATCCTGACCAAGTAGGTTTCATCCCAGGGATGCAGGGATGGTTCAATATTCAGAAATCCATCAATGTAATCAAGTATATAAACAAATTCAAAGACAAAAACTACATGATGTGGAGAAAGCATTTGACAATATCCAACATCCATTCATGATAAAAGTCTTGGAAAGATCAGGAGTTCAAGGCCTATACGTAAACATGATAAAAGCAATCTGCAGCAAACCAGTAGCCAACATCAAAGTAAATGGTGAGAAGCTGGAAGCAATTCCACTAAAATCAGGGACTAGACAAGGCTGCCCACTTTCTCCTTACCTATTCAACATTGTACTTGAAGTTCTAGCCAGAACAATTCGATAACAAAAGGAGATCAAGGGGATACAAATTGAAAAGGAAGAAGTCAATATATCACCTTTTGCAGATGATATGATAGTATATATAAGTGACCCTAAAAATTCCACCAGAGAACACCTAAACCTGACAAACAGCTTCAGTGAAGTAGCTGGATATAAAATTAACTCAAACAAGTCAATGGCCTTTCTCTACACAAAGGATAAACAGGCTGAGAAAGAAATTAGGGAAACAACACCCTTCTCAAAAGTCACAAATAATATGAATTACCTTGGCATGACTCTAACTAAGGAAGTGAAAGATCTGTATGATAAGAAATTCAAGTCTCTGAAGAAAGAATTCAAAGAAGATCTCAGAAGATGGAAAGATCTCCCATGCTCATGGATTGGCAGGATCAATATTGTAAAAATGGCTATCTTGCCAAAAGCAATCTACAGATTCAATGCAATCCCCATCAAAATTCCAAATCAGTTCTTCAATGAATTTAAAGGGCCATCTGCAAATTCATCTGGAATAACAAAAAACCTAGGATAGCAAAAACTCTTCTCAAGAATAAAAAAACCTCCGGTGGAATCACCATGCCTGACTTAAAGCTGTACTACAGAGCAATTGTGATAAAAACTGCATGGTACTGGTATTGCGACAGACAAGTAGACCAATGGAATAGAATTGAAGAACCACAAATGAACCCACACACCTATGGTCACTTTATCTTTGGCAAGGGAGCAAAAACCATCCAGCGGAAAAAAGACATCACTTTCAACAAATGGTGCTGGCACAACTGGCGGCTATCATGTAGAAGAATGATAATTGATCCATTCCTATCTTCTTGTACTAAGGTCAAATCTAAGTGGATTAAGGAACTCCACATAAAACCAGAGACACTGAAATTTATAGAGGAGAAAGTAGGGAAAAGCCTCGAAGATATGGGTACAGGGAAAAATTCCTGAATAGAACAGCAATGACTTGTGCTGTAAGATCGAGAATAGATAAATGGGACCTCATAAAATTGCAAAGCTTCTGCAAGCCAAAAGACACCGTCAATAAGACAAAAAGGCCACCAACAGATTGGGAAAGGATCTTTACCTATCCTAAATCAGATAGGGGACTAATACCCAATATATATAAAGAACTCAAGAAGGTGGACTCCAGAAAATCAAATAACCCTATTAAAAAATGTGGCTCAGAGCTAAAAAAAGAATTCTCACCTGAGGAATACCGAATGGCTGAGAAGCATCTGAAAAAATGTTCACCATCCTTAATCATCAGGGAAATGCAAATCAAAACAACCCTCAGATTCCATCTCACACCAGTCAGAATGGCTAAGATTAAAAATTCAGGTGACAGCAGATGCTGTCGAGGATGTGGAGAAAGAGGAACACTCCTCCATTGTTGGTGGGATTGCAAGCTTGTACAACCACTCTGGAAATCAGTCTGGTGATTCCTCAGAAAATTGGACATAGTACTACTGGGGGATCCCACAATACCTCTCCTGGGCATATATCCAGAAGATGTTCCAACTGGTAAGAAGGACACATGCACCACTATGTTCATAGCAGGCTTATTTATAATAGCCAGAAGCTGGAAAGAACCCAGATGCCCCTCAACAGAGGAATGGATACAGAAAATGTGGTACATTTACACAATGGAGTACTACTCAGCTATCAAAAAGAATGAATTTATAAAATTCCTAGGCAAATGGATGGACCTGGAGGGCATCATCCTGAGTGCGGTAACCCAATCACAAAAGAAGTCACAAGATATGTACTCACTAATAAGTGGATATTAGCCTAGATACTTAGAATACCCAAGATATAAGACACAATTTCTGAGACTCATGAAACTAAATAATGAAGACCAAAGTGTAGACACTTTTCCCCTTCTTAGAATTGGGAACAAAACACCCATGGAAGGAGTTACAGAGACAAAATTTGGAGCTGAGACGAAAGGATGGACCATCTAGAGACTGCCATATCCAGGGATCCACCCCATAATCAGCTTCCAAACGCTTATACCATTGCATACACTAGCAAGATTTTGCTGATAGGACCCAGATGCAGCTGTCTCTTGTGAGACTACGCCGGTCCTAACAAACACAGAATTGGGTGCTCATAGTCAGCTATTGGATGGATCACAGGGCCCCCAATGGAGGAGCTAGAGAAAATAACCAAGGAGCTAAAGGGATCTGCAACCCTATAAGTGGGCCAACAATATGAACTTTCCAGTACCCCCGGAGCTCATGTCTCTAGCTGCATATGTATCAGAAGATGGCCTAGTTGGCCATCAGTGGAAAGAGAGGCCCTTTGGTTGTGCAAACATTGTATGCCTCACTACAGGGGAACACCAGGGCCAAGAAGTGGGAGTGGGTGGGTGGGGGAGTCAGTAGGGGAGCATGTGGAGGACTTTTGGGATAGCATTGGAAATGTAAATGAAATAAATACCTAATAAAAAAATTGAAAAAAAAAAACCTGGGAAAAGGGAGGATGTGGTGGCTTCCTGAATGGCATTGGTCTAGGGGAGTGTGAATTGCAATTCTTTAGTGGGTATCTTTGATATAGCTTACATTCCAGTTGGGCAGAGAGTACAAAGTATCAATGATAAGCCATCTGAAAGTAGAGAATCTTTTTGGGTAGAACTATGAGTTTGGTCATCTTATTCTATGTGGTATGAAACAACACACATTCTTAATGAGTGATATTATTTATGTTAGTATGAGGATGTATCCCAAATACCTGATAAGCTAACGTAAGTTATTGCCATAACTAAAATAGCACATATAGGGTTGGATCATAAGTAGGCTATGGCAAGGATTATGTGCAGATTGCTATTGTTAATAATACATATAGCTGAGGTTCTAATGTCTGCACAGAAAGAACTCTTTTATGTAACAGAGGAACTACAATGGAAAGTGACATGCAGATGCTTGCCTGTATATTAATCTCTGATTTGGTAGGAGAAATGACCAAGAGAATAACATGGTGCTGTAGGCCTGCCATTTCTTACATTTGTCAGAATTTAAAGGAAAGAGAGCATAAATTAGATATGTGCTTAAAAGTCTTTCTTTGGATTCAAAAGTCTGAATCCCATGGATAGAAACATGCCACAAGGCAGGAGAGAACCAGGTTAAAGTGAAGAGGACTCTTTTAATTGACTCAGTATTCATGGCTATATCTCCCTATTCATTCTCATTTTGGTAATTTGGTTACTGTATTTCTGCCCTTTGGCTAAGGGTTTGTCTATCTTGTTGATTTTCCCAAACAATGAGCTCTTGGTTGATTCTTTATATTCTCCTCTTTGTTTCTGATTGACTGATTTCAGCCCTGATTTTGATTATTTCCTTCTGTCTACTCCTCTGGGGTGTGTTTGCTTCTTTTTATTTCTAGAGCTTTTAGGTATACCTTTCAACTGTTAGTATGAGAACTGTACAATTTCTTTAAGAAGGAACTTGGTGCTATGAAATTTCCTCTTAACACTGCTTTCATTATGTCCCATAAGTTTGTGTTTGTTTTGCCTTCATTTTCTTTTTTCTCTTATTTTTAAGTTTTTATTAGATATTTTCTTCATTGATATTTCAAATGCTGTCCCCAAAGTCCCCATCCCCTCCCCTTGCCCTGATCCCGTACCCACTCGCTCCCACTTCTTGGCCCTGGTGTTCCCCTGTACTGGGGCATATAAAGTTTGCAAGACCAAGGGGCCTCTCTTCCCAATGATGGCCGACTAGGCCATCTTCTGCTACAAATGGAGCTAGTGACACGAGCTCTGGGGGTACTGATTAGTTCATGTGCCTTCATTTTCATTGCGTTCTAGAAAGTGTTTTATTTCTTTATTTCTTCCCTCACCCAGTGATCCTTGAGTAGAGTTGTTCACTTTTCATCAGTATGTGTGCTCTCTGTTGTTTCTGTTGTTCATGATGTCCAGCTATAATCCATGGTGGCCCGATCAGATACAAAGGTTTATTTAATTTTTTTTGAATCTATTGGAGCTTGCTTTGTGACTTAGTATATGGTCAGTTTTGGAGAAGGTTTTTTGAGGTGCTGAGAAGAAGATATAATCTTTTGTGTTTGTTTGAAATATTCTCCAAACATCTGTTAGGTCCATTTGAATAAAACATCTCTTAATTTCATTATTTCTCTGTTTAGTTTCTGTCTCAATGGCCTGTCAATTGGTGAGACTGGGGTGTTGAAGTCTCTCACTCTTATTAATACAGAGGAAGGAAAATCACATGATTCTACAAATTGAATTGTGATAATTAGACAATAATTTGTATTTGAACAGTCTGAATTAGAAATAAATATACCTTTTAAAAAGGACTTAGTCTCTGACGTTTTGGCCATGAGACATGATACATGGGGTCAGTCTATGTGTTGTGGAACGGGAGAACCTGAGTGATATAAGTAACATTTGACTCTTGAGACAAATAATGCAGAGTTAGAGTTCATACACAAACAATCAGTCCTTGATGGATTGGCTCATATGAAGCATTAGGGGCACTGGGTTATTTCTGGTGAAATATCACTTACCAAGGACAATCCTTACCAAAGTGATCAGATATAGAAATGTTGATTTTGATGCCAACTTCATTATAGCAGGTAGGACTGCATTTTCAGGATAGTTAAAAAAACAAACAAAATAAACAAAACCAAAATAAAATTAGAACACACATGGAGAGAAACTTTATGATTAATATGATTAGGAATGAACCCCAGTGTGGGAGGTATTCTTTAGGATATAGAAAAGACAGTGTCTGTTCTCAATTATTTAGACCAGAATATGGATAAGGATCATAAAATGGTTACAAACTCAGAAGGTGATTGAGAGAACAAAAACCAGTTCACTTAATGGTGTACATAGCAAGAGTTGAGCCCATCTGGAATTGCTAGGGACATGAATTGTGAAAGAAGGACAAACGCTCTTTTAATGAGCCTCTGGAATGACTTTAGAAATTGTTAAATCTGAGAAAGTTAACAAACAAGGTGAAAGGACTGGAAAGCAACGACAGAGGTTAAAAAAAAAGTTAAACTCATTCTTGGTTTGTCAATTATCCACTCAAAGTGTGCAATGCAAAGCAAAATTTTCTTGTGTAAGTAGGTATCCTGGGGAGTGATATTGTTATATCTCAGCAAACTTTCAGGTGCCAGGTTTGGTGGATGGATAGTCAATGGCCATGGTGACCAACTGGTGCTGTAAGAACTCAGAAGTAAGCTATAGTGGAAAGGGGGACAGAGAAGAAAACTTTGGGATCTAGGCAAGGCTGCATAGTGAAAAATGTTCAAACAATGTTCATGGGACAGGGAAAGACACAAAAACTCTTAAGGGGGGGCTGATGGAGAATAACCATGCATTATACATTATAGAGCTGAGAAGGCAGTATCCCCTATTCAAGATGCTGTAATTTCATGACACAAAATAAAGGAAATGAAAATTTTCGTGCTGGGTTTTGATAAGGTTGTGTTTTTAGTATATCCTTAGCTCCTGTGTCTTAGAATCTTTTGATGCTTAGATTAGATGGCAGTGGACTTTTACAGATCCTGCCCATACTCATTAATAAATTCCATTGCATTTAAAGAAAAATATAATTCTAAACTCTCAGTAGATTTGAAAAACTGGTAGACAGATTTGGAAAAAAAGCCCTAGAATAGAGAAACACACACACACACACACACACACACACACACACACACACACACACACAGAGAGAGAGAGAGAGAGAGAGAGAGAGAGAGAGAGAGAGAGAGTCTGAGAAAACTAATAAAGGTGGAGCATAAAAGGTGTTAGAGGGAGGAAATGGAAGGAAAAATAATGTAATTATATTTGAATTTCAAAAAGTAAAAAATTGAATGAAGATGTCAAATATGAGTGGAAAATAGGCTCTTTCATAAGCTATAGGTGATTATATATTTCAGTGCTATGAATGGGTTACTTCTGCATGGTTTGTTGAATAAAGAGGTTTCCAAGCGTCCCAAAACCATAAAAGCTATATTTTTGTGTTCCTGTCAGGTTTAGACCAACTTTTTTTTCTCTGGTATTTATACACATATCTACAGTTGGGTAAAGGAATGCTGTGTATTTGAAAGAAAAAGGCAGGGGTACATGAGAGGGTTTGACTAGACTTAGTATTGTAATCATTATATAACATTTTCAAAAATATTATAAAGCTATTAACATTGTTGTTGCTTGCATGCCAGTACTAGATACTAAGTCCTTGTTTCTGAAAACATTGTACAGTCTGTCTATATGCAGTTGAGAAGCCAGGTTGCAACTGAACTTAACTGATAAGGAAGAATTGTCCAGTTAGTCTTGACATTGTAGTTGTTTTTGAGACAACATACCACACAAGATGTATCAATTGGTAAATTAGTAGGACATTTGTTATGGGTGCAACAAACTAATTTTCACTTGTGTTTTCAAGTCCTGTTCTACAAGAGGCAAGCTATGTGTGGTACTATGTGCCAAGATAAAAAGCCTATGGCTGAGTAGATTTAGGTCCTACAGGGAAATTTTTAACTATTGTTTATTAACTGGATTGATGTACCTGTCAAATTACCTTATAAATATATGTTTATGCCTACAGATTACTGCTTTGCTCAACCTCAGTTGTATAAGGGAATTTATTTTTGCAGTGAGCAGTAGTTAGCAATGGAGTTTCATGACAATGCAAACTCCTGAGAAAAAGTGACTCTAACTGTGGTGTAATGACTAATGCTCAGCCATAACTGGAAGAAAATACTCATATTCCTGTAAGCCTCAGGAAATCTTTTGGAAGAAGGGTAGAAAACACGTAAGATCTAAAGGAATCATATTGATTTGTAGCTGTTCAGTGTGAAGGAAGACTCTTAAGACTGAGAAAGCTAGTAGAACTTGTACTCAAAGAATCTCATGAATATACTAGAGTCATGAGCTTTCTGCCTGAGGGAATGTAAACAGTACATGATTGCTCTGGAAGAAGAGACTCTCACAGAACTTCCAGCAAACTTCACAGGAAGCTTGGTGATACATGTCATGATGGAATGGAGGTTTTGATGATGTACTTACCTTTGATTCATTCATACACCTGGAAGTGAAACTTAATTTTGTTTTTCATTAAGTTAGATGTGGTTGGATTATTTTTCTTGGTCTTCTATTGATGCCTTAGGTATAATAATTAGAAATTCCTTCATATCTCACCAGGGAGGCATACAACTTTTCTCTTATTAGTCTCTGCTACATCCTGCCTTATCCTTGGGGTTGAGGCACCTGGAGGAGTGCTCAGGGGAGGCAAAAATGCAGCCCATAATGGGGTCCTCAATCTGTTTTCCCAGGTGGAAAACAACGGGAGTCTGGGATGATTGCTCTGGTTCCCAGTCTTCTTTGTACCCAGGCACTGCTGGCAAACCCCAGGGAGTTGTGAATGGGGTCATAGTCTACACTTTTGCTCAGGGTGTCCATGCTAGGCAGGAGGATGGGGGTAGGGCTCAACATGGTTAGGTTCCAAGTGAGTACAGAGAATACAGAGGGGCTGGAAGAAAGAAGTCCTCCTCCAGGAGATTTAGGCACTGCTCTTTACAATGAAGGCCTCCACCCTCCCCGCAGCCCTTGCAGTGATCCTTGATGAAGAAAGGGTCCTTGCTTGTTCAAACTGTTATTATTTCATGATGAAAGTGAATGCTTACTGTGAACCAGGGATTAAATATCCTTTGCAGGAAGAAATGCCTAGGAAGGGAAGCTCATTGGCTCAATACTTGGAGCCTATCTGTTTACTCCATTAGCATGGAGAACTCCATGTTTTTAAGCTATGTGGCTGATTGCCATGGTCATAGAAGTGGGGTGTCATGGTTACATGTTCTAGAGCAGATAGAGTTAGGCAGGGTGTTGGCCCTACTCCTACTGCTCTCAATTTGAATTTCACTGGGTTTCAGCTCACTCAAACTTACCAGTTTTAGTGATACGGTCCACTCTAAAAGATCAATGTGGAAAAGGTATGATTTGAAGAACATATTCATTCAGAGAAATTTTAACAATGTATCACACCACAAATGAACAGTTTATATTTTGAAAGAAGTGATGAAGACAATTAAGTTCATAATTCACTTTGTTATTATGAGTATGTATTGTTTAGTCATAAGCTGGATGTAAATGCCCTTTGATTTATAACTCATCAGCTCCACACAGGCTAAAATGGAGAGGAAGATTCCAACTGCTGGCATCTTACTTTTTAACCAAAGGGTAGTACGCATTCACCTACTCATTTTATAACTATGTATTGAGTACCACCTACATACAAACGCAGTTTTAATGAATAGGGTTCCCAGAAAATTGTTATACATGTAATAAGTTATGGAATGAACAAAATATCTAATAGTGACAGAGAGATTAATTGTCTATGTATGCACAAGGTTTAATTTATTTGGAATTAAGTAACCTGAGACTTGAGGTTGCTAGATAATTTATGAGTTATACACTCTCAAAGAAGCAATTGGCACTGTGTTGTTTCTTTGTTTGTTCTTTTTTTCTCTACCAGTAAAGGCACATGCATGGTAAATATCTCATAAGATAGAAAATATGATTATGTACAACCTAATGATCAATAGCTTTAAAATGTCAGTTATAATAATGATAGCGGTAACAAGACCATTTAAGCTTTGCAAGTTATTAAATTAAGACAGAGCAATCTTTAGTAATAAGCTTCATAAAATATCAACCTCAATGCTAGTTTTGATGATTTTTTTACTTTAGATTATGTGAGGCTTTCCAATCTTATCATTCAGAAAGTTGAAGCAAAGTCAGCCTATTCATCTGTTCGCCTTTCCTATCTTCTTGGTAAGGAGGATTTAATACATATTCAGTATATTGGAGCATCTTTTCAGAAAGCGAGAGAAAGTTAAATAACAGGAAGGCAGGGAAGTATTTTAAAGAGGACCGGGAAAGTCTGGGTCCAAATTTCTAAGAGTTGAGCCCTCCATTTCCAGGGAACATGAAAAACCAGTAGAATCTTGGTCCTCTACCTGCTAGGACACTATTAGTGGATCCAATGTTTTTCCAAGTAGTAATTGAAAACACATATTTACTTTCATTTACTTAATAGAATATAACAGCAATAGTTCATTGTGATTGCAATAAAATAATAATGATATGAGTCAAATTGTTATTTGGAAAGCAACCTGCCATCAGATAGATAATTATTTACTGATTTTATAAGTTTTAATATAATGATTATTTTTTCTTCTAATAATTAGTACCTTGGACCTATTTGGTATTATTTGAGGATTATTTACATGGCCAAAGATTAATAAAGGAATAGAATTTAACTTTTATAAAAGTAAATTCCTATAGAGGAAATACACTCAATGTTGCTTAAGTAAAGTCTGTATAGTAAATAATTTGGCCTTGGTTATTCTCACTCTTGAACTTCTGGGAGACCATTGATATCATGACTGATGGAATTGTCTTTTATTAGGGTCAGAAAAGCTTCATAGATTTTTGGTGAGGGCTGGCCATGCCAGAAAGAAAAAAATAAAACAACAACAACAACAACTAAAGAATGTTAACAGCTAAAGCAATGTTCATTGGGTGGAGGTTTGGGTCAGTCAGCATCAGATGATTTGGAGCCCGGAGCTTTCCATGAATGCATCAAGGAATCGTGTTTATATAATGAAGACCTCATATAAATTTTTAATATATCAGTGTGAAACACATGAGTGAGTTTGCTGAATGGTGGTATTGGATGTGCACTGTCATGAGCTGATGGTAAGAATATTATGTCCCATGATCAGGATAAGCTTCACAAATAGAACTCGAGAGCTCTGTCTAAAGTACTTGGGTGACTAACATGAAAACATTTTCTTTAAATAAACAATAGTCACGAGCTAAAAATAAATGCTAAAATCCTAAGGGAAAATATTTCCTGATACACATTCTTTGAAAATGAAAATACATATGTCAAATTCAGTTCACTAGAATAGCATTTCCCATTTCTGGTGGCAGATGCCTTATACCATGGAGGCTCACTTAGCAGAGGATAACACCTTCCAATTACCTGTGACTGTGACTGAGTCTCGAATTCAGCTGTACTACTTATACTTACAGATGATTTTTTTTTCTTTTTTTCTGGTCTGCTGAATTAATGTAATCAAGTCTTGCCCAGGAGTACAAAAGCCAGTGCTTGTCTGTATCTCTGCTTTTCTACATATAACAGGAACTGGGATAAAGGACTGACAATGTGAGGCATTTGGAGAAAACTTGACTAGCAAAAATGCCATGTGCTTCTGAGAGGGTTAGTTAGAGCTTTTGCATCAAAACACAATCCTAACCACAGTTAGGGTTTTGTGATTTTAAACTATCCCTGCATTTAAAATAACCCCCTCCATGCATGTTTATGCCATTTCCTTTGTTCTGGAAAAAGAACTGGGTTCTGATAGCACTAGAAGGATTGTCCAGTTCTTGAACAGATTTTGCTTTGTTTTTTACTTCATCTTGTTTCTTCATATTTATTATTTATATATTGTCTTGAGCCTTTCTCCTCTCCAATTGCCTTAGATGGATGGATGAATATCTTAAGGCAAAGAACACATACAAACATTCAGGTATAGAGGGTTTTGGTACTGACAAAGCCTTAAATGGCCCATTTTAAAAAATAATTGCGAGCAGAGTCTTGCCCAACACCCGCAAGGGCCCACACGGGACTCCCCACGGGATCCTAAGACCTCTGGTGAGTGGAACACAGCGCCTGCCCCAATCCAATCGCGCAGAACTTGAGACTGCGGTACATAGGGAAGCAGGCTACCCGGGCCTGATCTGGGGCACAAGTCCCTTCCGCTCGACTCGAGACTCGAGCCCCAGGCTTCCTTGCCAGCAGAGTCTTGCCCAACACCCGCAAGGGCCCACACGGGACTCCCCACGGGACCCTAAGACCTCTGGCGAGTGGAACACAGCGCCTGCCCCAATCCAATCGCGCGGAACTTGAGACTGTGGTACATAGGGAAGCAGGCTACCCGGGCCTGATCTGGGGCACAAGTCCCTTCTGCTCGACTCGAGACTCGAGCCCCGGGCTACCTTGCCAGCAGAGTCTTGCCCAACACCCGCAAGGGCCCACACGGGACTCCCCACGGGACCCTAAGACCTCTGGCGAGTGGAACACAGCGCCTGCCCCAATCCAATCGCGCGGAACTTGAGACTGCGGTACATAGGGAAGCAGGCTACCCGGGCCTGATCTGGGGCACAAGTCCCTTCCGCTCGACTCGAGACTCGAGCCCCGGGCTTCCTTGCCAGCAGAGTCTTGCCCAACACCCGCAAGAGCCACACGGGACTCCCCACGGGATCCTAAGACCTCTGGTGAGTGGAACACAGCGCCTGCCCCAATCCAATCGCGCAGAACTTGAGACTGCGGTACATAGGGAAGCAGGCTACCCGGGCTTGATCTGGGGCACAAACCCCTTCCACTCCACTCGAGCCCCGGGCTACCTTGCCAGCTGAGTCGCAAGGGCCCACACAGGATTCCACACATGATCCTAAGACCTCTAGTGAGTGGAACACAACTTCTGCCAGGAGTCTGGTTCAAACACCAGATATCTGGGTACCTGCCTTGCAAGAAGAGAGCTTGCCTGCAGAGAATACTCTGCCCACTGAAACTAAGGAGAGTGCTACCCTCCAGGTCTGCTCATAGAGGCTAACAGAGTCACCGGAAGAACAAGCTCTTAACAGTGACAACTAAAACAGCTAGCTTCAGAGATTACCAGATGGCGAAAGGCAAACGTAAGAATCCTACTAACAGAAATCAAGACCACTCACCATCATCAGAACGCAGCACTCCCACCCCACCTAGTCCTGGGCACCCCAACACAACCGAAAATCTAGACCCAGATTTAAAAACATTTCTCATGATGATGATAGAGGACATCAAGAAGGACTTTCATAAGTCACTTAAAGAATTACAGGAGAGCACTGCTAAAGAGTTACAGACCCTTAAAGAAAAGCAGGAAAACACAGCCAAACAGGTGATGGAAATGAACAAAACCATACTAGAACTAAAAGGGGAAGTAGACACAATAAAGAAAACCCAAAGTGAGGCAACGCTGGAGATAGAAACCCTAGGAAAGAGATCTGGAACCATAGATGCGAGCATCAGCAACAGAATACAAGAAATGGAAGAGAGAATCTCAGGTGCAGAAGATTCCATAGAGAACATCGACACAACAGTCAAAGAAAATACAAAATGCAAAAGGATCCTAACTCAAAACATCCAGGTAATCCAGGACACAATGAGAAGACCAAACCTACGGATAATCGGAATTGATGAGAATGAAGATTTTCAACTTAAAGGGCCAGCTAATATCTTCAACAAAATAATAGAAGAAAACTTCCCAAACATAAAAAAAGAGATGCCCATGATCATACAAGAAGCCTACAGAACTCCAAATAGACTGGACCAGAAAAGAAATTCCTCCCGACACATAATAATCAGAACAACAAATGCACTAAATAAAGATAGAATATTAAAAGCAGTAAGGGAGAAAGGTCAAGTAACATATAAAGGAAGGCCTATCAGAATAACACCAGACTTTTCACCAGAGACTATGAAAGCCAGAAGAGCCTGGACAGATGTTATACAGACACTAAGAGAACACAAATGCCAGCCCAGGCTACTATACCCGGCCAAACTCTCAATTACCATAGATGGAGAAACCAAAGTATTCCACGACAAAACCAAATTCACACAATATCTTTCCACGAATCCAGCCCTTCAAAGGATAATAACAGAAAAGAAGCAATACAAGGACGGAAATCACGCCCTAGAACAACCAAGAAAGTAATCCCTCAACAAACCAAAAAGAAGACAGCCACAAGAACAGAATGCCAACTCTAACAACAAAAATAAAAGGGAGCAACAATTACTTTTCCTTAATATCTCTTAATATCAATGGTCTCAATTCCCCAATAAAAAGACATAGACTAACAGACTGGCTACACAAACAGGACCCACCATTCTGCTGCTTACAGGAAACCCATCTCAGGGAAAAAGACAGACACTACCTCAGAGTGAAAGGCTGGAAAACAATTGTCCAAGCAAATGGACTGAAGAAACAAGCTGGAGTAGCCATTTTAATATCGGATAAAATCGACTTCCAACCCAAAGTTATCAAAAAAGACAAGGAGGGACACTTCATACTCATCAAAGGTAAAATCCTCCAAGAGGAACTCTCAATTCTGAATATCTACGCACCAAATGCAAGGGCAGCCACATTCATTAGAGACACTTTAGTAAAGCTCAAAGCATACATTGCACCTCACACAATAATAGTGGGAGACTTCAACACACCACTTTCTTCAAAGGACAGATCGTGGAAACAGAAACTAAACAGGGACACAGTGAAACTAACAGAAGTTATGAAACAAATGGACCTGACAGATATCTACAGAACATTTTATCCTAAAACAAAAGGATATACCTTCTTCTCAGCACCTCACGGGACCTTCTCCAAAATTGACGATATAATTGGTCACAAAACAGGCCTCAATAGATACAAAAATATTGAAATTGTCCCATGTATCCTACCAGACCACCATGGCCTAAGACTGATCTTCAATAACAACATAAATAATGGAAAGCCAACATTCACTTGGAAACAGAATAACACTCTTCTCAATGATACCTTGGTCAAGGAAGGAATAAAGAAAGAAATTAAAGACTTTTTAGAGTTTAATGACAATGAAGCCACAACGTACCCAAACCTTTGGGACACAATGAAAGCATTTCTAAGAGGGAAACTCATAGCTATGAGTGCCTTCAAGAAAAAACGGGAGAGAGCACATACTAGCAGCTTGACAACACATCTAAAAGCTCTAGAAAAAAAGGAAGCAAATTCACCCAAGAGGAGTAGACGGCAGGAAATAATCAAACTCAGGGGTGAAATCAACCAAGTGGAAACAAGAAGAACTATTCAAAGAATTAACCAAACGAGGAGTTGGTTCTTTGAGAAAATCAACAAGATAGATAAACCCTTAGCTAGACTCACTAAAGGGCACAGGGACAAAATCCTAATTAACAAAATCAGAAATGAAAAGGGAGACATAACAACAGATCCTGAAGAAATCCAAAACACCATCAGATCCTTCTACAAAAGGCTATACTCAACAAAACTGGAAAACCTGGACGAAATGGACAAATTTCTGGACAGATACCAGGTACCAAAGTTGAATCAGGATCAAGTTGACCTTCTAAACAGTTCCATATCCCCTAAAGAAATAGAAGCAGTTATTAATAGTCTCCCAGCCAAAAAAAGCCCAGGACCAGACGGGTTTAGTGCAGAGTTCTATCAGACCTTCAAAGAAGATCTAACTCCAGTTCTGCACAAACTTTTTCACAAGATAGAGGTAGAAGGTATTCTACCCAACTCATTTTATGAAGCCACTATTACTCTGATACCTAAACCACAGAAAGATCCAACAAAGATAGAGAACTTCAGACCAATTTCTCTTATGAACATCGATGCAAAAATTCTTAATAAAATTCTCGCTAACCGAATCCAAGAACACATTAAAGCAATCATCCATCCTGACCAAGTAGGTTTTATTCCAGGGATGCAGGGATGGTTTAATATACGAAAATCCATCAATGTAATCCATTATATAAACAAACTCAAAGACAAAAACCACATGATCATCTCGTTAGATGCAGAAAACGCATTTGACAAGATCCAACACCCATTCATGATAAAAGTTCTGGAAAGATCAGGAATTCAAGGCCAATACCTAAACATGATAAAAGCAATCTACAGCAAACCAGTAGCCAACATCAAAGTAAATGGAGAGAAGCTGGAAGCAATCCCACTAAAATCAGGGACTAGACAAGGCTGCCCACTTTCTCCCTACCTTTTCAACATAGTACTTGAAGTATTAGCCAGAGCAATTCGACAACAAAAGGAGATCAAGGGGATACAAATTGGAAAAGAGGAAGTCAAAATATCACTTTTTGCAGATGATATGATAGTATATATAAGTGACCCTAAAAATTCCACCAGAGAACTCCTAAACCTGATAAACAGCTTCGGTGAAGTAGCTGGATATAAAATTAACTCAAACAAGTCAATGGCCTTTCTCTACACAAAGAATAAACAGGCTGAGAAAGAAATTAGGGAAACAACACCCTTCTCAATAGCCACAAATAATATAAAATATCTCGGCGTGACTCTAACGAAGGAAGTGAAAGATCTGTATGATAAAAACTTCAAGTCCCTGAAGAAAGAAATTAAAGAAGATCTCAGAAGATGGAAAGATCTCCCATGCTCATGGATTGGCAGGACCAACATTGTAAAAATGGCTATCTTGCCAAAAGCAATCTACAGATTCAATGCAATCCCCATTAAAATTCCAACTCAATTCTTCAACGAATTAGAAGGAGCAATTTGCAAATTCATCTGGAATAACAAAAAACCGAGGATAGCAAAAACTCTTCTCAAGGATAAAAGAACCTCTGGTGGAATCACCATGCCTGACCTAAAGCTTTACTACAGAGCAATTGTGATAAAAACTGCATGGTACTGGTATAGAGACAGACAAGTGGACCAATGGAATAGAATTGAAGACCCAGAAATGAACCCACACACCTATGGTCACTTGATCTTCGACAAGGGAGCCAAAACCATCCAGTGGAAGAAAGACAGCATTTTCAACAATTGGTGCTGGCACAACTGGTTGTTATCATGTAGAAGAATGCAAATCGATCCATACTTATCTCCTTGTACTAAGGTCAAATCTAAGTGGATCAAGGAACTTCACATAAAACCAGAGACACTGAAACTTATAGAGGAGAAAGTGGGGAAAAGCCTTGAAGATATGGGCACAGGGGAAAAATTCCTGAACAGAACAGCAATGGCTTGTACTGTAAGATCGAGAATTGACAAATGGGACCTAATGAAACTCCAAAGTTTCTGCAAGGCAAAAGACACTGTCTATAAGACAAAAAGACCACCAACAGACTGGGAAAGGATCTTTACCTATCCTAAATCAGATAGGGGACTAATATCCAACATATATAAAGAACTCAAGAAGGTGGACCTCAGAAAATCAAATAACCCCCTTAAAAAATGGGGCTCAGAACTGAACAAAGAATTCTCACCTGAGGAATACCGAATGGCAGAGAAGCACCTGAAAAAATGTTCAACATCCTTAATCATCAGGGAAATGCAAATCAAAACAACCCTGAGATTCCACCTCACACCAGTGAGAATGGCTAAGATCAAAAATTCAGGTGACAGCAGATGCTGGCGAGGATGTGGAGAAAGAGGAACACTCCTCCATTGTTGGTGGGATTGCAGGCTTGTACAACCTCTCTGGAAATCAGTCTGGCGGTTCCTCAGAAAATTGGACATAGTACTACCGGAGGATCCAGCAATACCTCTCCTGGGCATATATCCAGAAGAAGCCCCAACTGGTAAGAAGGACACATGCTCCACTATGTTCATAGCAGCCTTATTTATAATAGCCAGAAACTGGAAAGAACCCAGATGCCCCTCAACAGAGGAATGGATACAGAAAATGTGGTACATCTACACAATGGAGTACTACTCAGCTATTAAAAAGAATGAATTTATGAAATTCCTAGCCAAATGGATGGACCTGGAGAGCATCATCCTGAGTGAGGTAACACAATCACAAAGGAACTCACACAATATGTACTCACTGATAAGTGGATACTAGCCCAAAACCTAGGATACCCACGATATAAGATACAATTTCCTAAACACATGAAACTCAAGAAAAATGAAGACTGAAGTGTGGACACTATGCCCCTCCTTAGAAGTGGGAACAAAACACCCATGGAAGGAGTTACAGAAACAAAGTATGGAGCTGAGATGAAAGGATGGACCATGTAGAGACTGCCATATCCAGGGATCCACCCCATAATCAGCTTCCAAATGCTGACACCATTGCATACACTAGCAAGATTTTACTGAAAGGACCCAGATGTAGCTGTCTCTTGTGAGACTATGCCGGGGCCTAGCAAACACAGAAGTGGATGCTCACAGTCAGCTAATGGATGGATCACAGGGCTCCCAATGGAGGAGCTAGAGAAAGTACCCAAGGAGCTAAAGGGATCTTCAACCCTATAGGTGGAACAACATTATGAACTAACCAGTACCCCTGAGCTCTTGACTCTAGCTGCATATGTATCAAAAGATGGCCTAGTCGGCCATCACTGGAAAGAGAGGCCCATTGGACACGCAGACTTTGTGTGCCCCGGTACAGGGGAACGCCAGGGCCAAAGGGGGTGGAGTGGGTGGGTAGGGGAGTGGGGGTGGGTGGGTAAGGGGGACTTTTGGTATAGCATTGGAAATGTAAAAGAGCTAAATACCTAATAAAAAATGGAAAAAAAAAAAAAAAAGCAATCATCCATCCTGACCAAGTAGGTTTTATTCCAGGGATGCAGGGATGGTTTAATATATGAAAATCCATCAATGTAATCCATTATATAAACAAACTCAAAGACAAAAACCACATGATCATCTCGTTAGATGCAGAAAAAGCATTTGACAAGATCCAACACCCATTCATGATAAAAGTTTTGGAAAGATCAGGAATTCAAGGCCCATACCTAAACATGATAAAAGCAATCTACAGCAAACCAGTAGCCAACATCAAAGTAAATGGAGAGAAGCTGGAAGCAATCCCACTAAAATCAGGGACTAGACAAGGCTGCCCACTTTCTCCCTACCTTTTCAACATAGTACTTGAAGTATTAGCCAGAGCAATTCGACAACAAAAGGAGATCAAGGGGATACAAATTGGAAAAGAGGAAGTCAAAATATCACTTTTTGCAGATGATATGATAGTATATATAAGTGACCCTAAAAATTCTACCAGAGAACTCCTAAACCTGATAAACAGCTTCGGTGAAGTAGCTGGATATAAAATAAACTCAAACAAGTCAATGGCCTTTCTCTATACAAAGAATAAACAGGCTGAGAAAGAAATTAGGGAAACAACACCCTTCTCAATAGTCACAAATAATATAAAATATCTTGGCGTGACTCTAACTAAGGAAGTGAAAGATCTGTATGATAAAAACTTCAAATCTCTGAAGAAAGAAATTAAGGAAGATCTCAGAAGATGGAAAGATCTCCCATGCTCATGGATTGGCAGGATCAACATTGTAAAAATGGCTATTTTGCCAAAAGCAATCTACAGATTCAATGCAATCCCCATCAAAATTCCAACTCAATTCTTCAACGAATTGGAAGGAGCAATTTGCAAATTTGTCTGGAATAACAAAAAACCTAGGATAGCAAAAAGTCTTCTCAAGGATAAAAGAACTTCTGGCGGAATCACCATGCCAGACCTAAAGCTTTACTACAGAGCAATTGTGATAAAAACTGCATGGTACTGGTATAGAGACAGACAAGTAGACCAATGGAATAGAATTGAAGACCCAGAAATGAACCCACACAGCTATGGTCACTTGATCTTCGACAAGGGAGCTAAAACCATCCAGTGGAAGAAAGACAGCATTTTCAACAATTGGTGCTGGCACAACTGGTTGTTATCGTGTAGAAGAATGCGAATCGATCCATACTTATCTCCTTGTACTAAGGTAAAATCTAAGTGGATCAAGGAACTTCACATAAAACCAGAGACACTGAAACTTATAGAGGAGAAAGTGTGGAAAAGCCTTGAAGATATGGCCACAGGGGAAAAATTCCTGAACAGAACAGCAATGGCTTGTGCTGTAAGATCGAGAATTGACAAATGGGACCAAAGTTTCTGCAAGGCAAAAGACACCCTCAATAAGACAAAAAGACCACCAACAGATTGGGAAAGGATCTTTACCCATCCTAAATCAGATAGGGGACTAATATCCAACATATATAAAGAACTCAAGAAGGTGGACTTCAGAAAATCAAATAACCCCATTAAAAAATGGGGCTCAGAACTGAACAAAGAATTCTCACCTGAGGAATACCGAATGGCAGAGAAGCACTTGAAAAAATGTTCAACATCCTTAATCATCAGGGAAATGCAAATCAAAACAACCCTGAGATTCCACCTCACACCAGTCAGAATGGCTAAGATCAAAAATTCAGGTGACAGCAGATGCTGGCGTGGATGTGGAGAAAGAGGAACACTCCTCCATTGTTGGTGGGAGTGCAGGCTTGTACAACCACTCTGGAAATCAGTCTGGCGGTTCCTCAGAAAACTGGACATAGTACTACCGGAGGATCCAGCAATACCTCTCCTGGGCATATATCCAGAAGATGCCCTAACAGGTAAGAAGGACACATGCTCCACTATGTTCATAGCAGCCTTATTTATAATAGCCAGAAGCTGGAAAGAACCTAGATGTCCCTCAACAGAGGAATGGATACAGAAAATGTGGTACATCTACACAATGGAGTACTACTCAGCTATTAAAAAGAATGAATTTACGAAATTCCTAGCCAAATGGATGGACCTGGAGGGCATCATCCTGAGTGAGGTAACACATTCACAAAGAAACTCACACAATATGTATTCACTGATAAGTGGATATTAGCCCCAAACCTAGGATACCCAAGATATAAGATATAATTTGCTAAACACATGAAACTCAAGAAGAATGAAGACTGAAGTGTGGACACTATACCCCTCCTTAGATTTGGGAACAAAACACCCATGGAAGGAGTTACAGAGACAAAGTTTGGAGCTGAGATGAAAGGATGGACCATGTAGAGACTGCCATATCCAGGGATCTACCCCATAATCAGCATCCAAACGCTGACACCATTGCATACACTAGCAAGATTTTATTGAAAGGACCCAGATGTAGCTGTCTCTTGTGAGACTATGCCGGGGCCTAGCAAACACAGAAGTGGATGCTCACAGTCAGCTAATGGATGGATCATAGGGCTCCCAATGGAGGAGCTAGAGAAAGTAGCCAAGGAGCTAAAGGGATCTTCAACCCTATAGGTGGAACAACATTATGAACTAACCAGTACCCCTGAGCTCTTGACTCTAGCTGCATATGTATCAAAAGATGGCCTAGTCGGCCATCACTGGAAAGAGAGGCCCATTGGACACGCAGACTTTGTGTGCCCCGGTACAGGGGAACGCCAGGGCCAAAGGGGGGGGAGTGGGTGGGTAGGGGAGTGGGGGTGGGTGGGTAAGGGGGACTTTTGGTATAGCATTGGAAATGTAAAAGAGCTAAATACCTAATAAAAAAATGGAAAAAAAAAAAAAAAGCAATCATCCATCCTGACCAAGTAGGTTTTATTCCAGGGATGCAGGGATGGTTTAATATATGAAAATCCATCAATGTAATCCATTATATAAACAAACTCAAAGACAAAAACCACATGATCATCTCGTTAGATGCAGAAAAAGCATTTGACAAGATCCAACACCCATTCATGATAAAAGTTTTGGAAAGATCAGGAATTCAAGGCCCATACCTAAACATGATAAAAGCAATCTACAGCAAACCAGTAGCCAACATCAAAGTAAATGGAGAGAAGCTGGAAGCAATCCCACTAAAATCAGGGACTAGACAAGGCTGCCCACTTTCTCCCTACCTTTTCAACATAGTACTTGAAGTATTAGCCAGAGCAATTCGACAACAAAAGGAGATCAAGGGGATACAAATTGGAAAAGAGGAAGTCAAAATATCACTTTTTGCAGATGATATGATAGTATATATAAGTGACCCTAAAAATTCTACCAGAGAACTCCTAAACCTGATAAACAGCTTCGGTGAAGTAGCTGGATATAAAATAAACTCAAACAAGTCAATGGCCTTTCTCTATACAAAGAATAAACAGGCTGAGAAAGAAATTAGGGAAACAACACCCTTCTCAATAGTCACAAATAATATAAAATATCTTGGCGTGACTCTAACTAAGGAAGTGAAAGATCTGTATGATAAAAACTTCAAATCTCTGAAGAAAGAAATTAAGGAAGATCTCAGAAGATGGAAAGATCTCCCATGCTCATGGATTGGCAGGATCAACATTGTAAAAATGGCTATTTTGCCAAAAGCAATCTACAGATTCAATGCAATCCCCATCAAAATTCCAACTCAATTCTTCAACGAATTGGAAGGAGCAATTTGCAAATTTGTCTGGAATAACAAAAAACCTAGGATAGCAAAAAGTCTTCTCAAGGATAAAAGAACTTCTGGCGGAATCACCATGCCAGACCTAAAGCTTTACTACAGAGCAATTGTGATAAAAACTGCATGGTACTGGTATAGAGACAGACAAGTAGACCAATGGAATAGAATTGAAGACCCAGAAATGAACCCACACAGCTATGGTCACTTGATCTTCGACAAGGGAGCTAAAACCATCCAGTGGAAGAAAGACAGCATTTTCAACAATTGGTGCTGGCACAACTGGTTGTTATCGTGTAGAAGAATGCGAATCGATCCATACTTATCTCCTTGTACTAAGGTAAAATCTAAGTGGATCAAGGAACTTCACATAAAACCAGAGACACTGAAACTTATAGAGGAGAAAGTGTGGAAAAGCCTTGAAGATATGGGCACAGGGGAAAAATTCCTGAACAGAACAGCAATGGCTTGTGCTGTAAGATCGAGAATTGACAAATGGGACCAAAGTTTCTGCAAGGCAAAAGACACCCTCAATAAGACAAAAAGACCACCAACAGATTGGGAAAGGATCTTTACCCATCCTAAATCAGATAGGGGACTAATATCCAACATATATAAAGAACTCAAGAAGGTGGACTTCAGAAAATCAAATAACCCCATTAAAAAATGGGGCTCAGAACTGAACAAAGAATTCTCACCTGAGGAATACCGAATGGCAGAGAAGCACTTGAAAAAATGTTCAACATCCTTAATCATCAGGGAAATGCAAATCAAAACAACCCTGAGATTCCACCTCACACCAGTCAGAATGGCTAAGATCAAAAATTCAGGTGACAGCAGATGCTGGCGTGGATGTGGAGAAAGAGGAACACTCCTCCATTGTTGGTGGGAGTGCAGGCTTGTACAACCACTCTGGAAATCAGTCTGGCGGTTCCTCAGAAAACTGGACATAGTACTACCGGAGGATCCAGCAATACCTCTCCTGGGCATATATCCAGAAGATGCCCTAACAGGTAAGAAGGACACATGCTCCACTATGTTCATAGCAGCCTTATTTATAATAGCCAGAAGCTGGAAAGAACCTAGATGTCCCTCAACAGAGGAATGGATACAGAAAATGTGGTACATCTACACAACGGAGTACTACTCAGCTATTAAAAAGAATGAATTTACGAAATTCCTAGCCAAATGGATGGACCTGGAGGGCATCATCCTGAGTGAGGTAACACATTCACAAAGAAACTCACACAATATGTATTCACTGATAAGTGGATATTAGCCCCAAACCTAGGATACCCAAGATATAAGATATAATTTGCTAAACACATGAAACTCAAGAAGAATGAAGACTGAAGTGTGGACACTATACCCCTCCTTAGATTTGGGAACAAAACACCCATGGAAGGAGTTACAGAGACAAAGTTTGGAGCTGAGATGAAAGGATGGACCATGTAGAGACTGCCATATCCAGGGATCTACCCCATAATCAGCATCCAAACGCTGACACCATTGCATACACTAGCAAGATTTTATTGAAAGGACCCAGATGTAGCTGTCTCTTGTGAGACTATGCCGGGGCCTAGCAAACACAGAAGTGGATGCTCACAGTCAGCTAATGGATGGATCATAGGGCTCCCAATGGAGGAGCTAGAGAAAGTAGCCAAGGAGCTAAAGGGATCTTCAACCCTATAGGTGGAACAACATTATGAACTAACCAGTACCCCGGAGCTCTTGACTCTAGCTGCATATATATCAAAAGATGGCCTAGTCGGCCATCACTGGAAAGAGAGGCCCATTGGACACGCAGACTTTGTGTGCCCCAGTACAGGGGAACACCAGGGCCAAAATGGGGAAGTGGGTGGGCAGGGGAGTGGGGGTGGGTGGATATGGGGGACTTTTGGTATAGCATTGGAAATGTAAATGAGTTAAATACCTAATAAAAAATGGAAAAAAAAATAAATAAATAAAAAATAATTGCATAATATGGTAATCAGTTATACTATGGCTATGTCAAGATGACTTGGGCTGAGATCATTCTTGCCTTTCCTTCTATTTACTACAAAATACTGAAATCTTAGGTCATTAAACCTTAAATATTTGAAGCATAGTTCCACTAAGAACAGAGATTCTTCCCTGCTTCAATCACTGCTCTTTTATCCTCATTCAGGGATGGTATGAATGACACGTTCCCCATAGTATTGGGCAAACGGTGACACCATTTGGGTAAGCTTAGTGAGTAACCTTCTTGGAGGAAATATGTCATTGAATGAAGGATCTAAGAGCCTAAGACTTGAAACATCCTAAGGTTATTCTTTCTCTTCCCTGCTAATAGTTCTATTTGTGAGCTCTTGACTTTTATTATCACTGTTAACTGTCGCCTGCTTCCACAATTTTATGTCATGATGGACATTTATCCCTCTGGAACCATGCTCAAATAAACTCTTTCTTCTATATGTTGTTTTCAGTCATGATACTTTATTATAGCAGTAGAAGTACAATACAGTGTCCAAGCATATCTATTCTTTTAGGACTCCAGGGTTTATCCATCTTCCCATTTAGTCCAGTCACACTAAGAAGATATTTCTGCTGGGAAATCTAGATATAAACAACCACTTCTATGTATAAAGTTCACTAATAATCACTAATTTTTATCAATTTTTTAAAAAGTACATGCAAATCACAAACAGTGGAAAAAATAAACTTAAATTCAAAAATCAAAGAGACTCATTCCCCTTTCTCTAGATTAAAATGTTACACCAATAATATATGTAAGCTCTTACAAGAGAAGACTAAGTAACTGAAACATACAAGATCCAGCAAGGCATATCTTTTTATGTGCAAGTAAGTGTATTATCTTGATTTCTCTGAGAAAAGACAGAAAGAACAGAATAGCTAAACTTGATCTCAGATAAAAATGTGCCCCATTTTAGCTCTTTTCAAAAGAGAAATGTGTGGGAATTAAAAAAAAAACTACAACCATTATATGTCCCACTGTCTGAATATCCTGTGTCTCTGAATTCTATCAAAGGTATATCACATATCCTCTTTGAATCTAGTCAAAATATCTTTACAAAAGAATACCTAGTGGGATAGTGTGCTCCTTCTGGTCACTGTTTTAGATTACTATTAAAATTATTAAATACTAGCATTTGTCTGCATTATGTTACATTGTGTTCATGATGCCATGTTCTTTACTCTTTGGATGCTATAACAAGGAATGTTTGAGTGGTTTTATTAAAAACAATAATCACATAATAAAATACCTTCCTGGAAAAGAAGATATGACTTTTAGCTTAGGGAAAACAAAGCTATAATAACTCTCCAATGCCAAAGCCCAGACAAATACAAAAATGCCAACTGGAATTGAGAGGCTGTGGTAGAGAGCACCAAGAGATGTCACAAAAATAGAGCAGGTGTGAAGCAGATGGTTCCTCTTGAACCAGGTGTCTTCACATTAAACATTCAGGTGCATATTCCCTAGCTACTGCTGCCAAAAACTATAAATTGAAAGGAAATTTTACAGGTTAGAAAAAAAGTGAAAATAGTTGATGATGCCCAAGACTATAGAGCTACAAAAGGGCACAGAAGCACCTGGGCTAACGTCAGCTTTTAGTATGGTATGAGTTACTTTGCATAACATGAATATCATACTAGGCAATTAAACTTGTTTGAATATTGCTTTCTTATTTCACTTGTATTCCCTAGGAACATTTACCAGTTGTCTTCATTAGGGTTACAATTGCTACAGTAAATCACCATGACTGAAAATCAAATTGTACAGGACAGGTTTTATTGGGCTTACCCTTTCACATTGCTAAAAATAGACAGAATGGGGTAGGAATATGGAGTCAGGAGCTGGTGCAGAAGCAATGGAGGGCTAGAGCTTTCTGGTTTGCTCCCCATTGGTTTCTGAACATGCTTTCCAATAGCACTTAGAACCACAAACCCAGAGATGGCACCTCCCACAAATGGGCTGCCCCTAACCTCATTAATCACTAAGAAAATTCTTTACATGTTTGCCTTCAGCCTGATCTTATGGAAATATTTCTTGAACTAAGGTTTTCTACTCTCTGATGACTATAGTCTATGTTAAGTTGAAATAAATTTAGCTAGAACAACAATTAAAATAAAAACATATATGCTCTCTTAACCTGAAACACTTGTTGCAAGAATAGTCTATAAATGCACAAATGTTTTTACATTTTTTCCTGTGAGATGGAGATTTTTTTTTATATTTTTTCAGTGTATATATTTTTTAAATTCTTTTTTTAAAATTTATTAGATATTTTCTTTATTTACATTTCAAATGTTATCCTCTTTCCTGGTTTCCTCCCTAGAATAAACCTATCCTGTTCCTCCTCTGCCTGCTTTTATGAGGGTGTTCCTTCACCCACGCACCCACTCTTGCCTCCCTGCCTTCACATTCCTTTACATTGAGCCTTCAAAGGACCAAGGGCCTCTCCTCCCATTGATGCCAAACAAGGCCATCCTTTGCTACATATGAGGCTGGAGCCCATCCATGTGTCCTCCTTGGTTGGTGGTTTAGTTTCTGGGATCTCTAGGGCATCTGGTTGGTTGATATTGTTGTTCTTCCTATGGGGTTGCAAACTCCTATAATTTCCATTTTTCTATCTTTCTTCATACAATGCAATTCTTAACTGATTTCATTTTAGAATGACAGTTTTTAAAATTTATTTTGAAGGTTTAGGATGCTTAGTTTATGGGTTTTCTTGAGAAAATGGGATGCTAATGGAATATGGTTAATGGTGACACATTTATTGAATTTTCTTAAGTACAAAAGATTGCATTCCAAGATAGTTGATTTTGGGCAAAGTCACAGGGATCAGGCCTTTACAAGAGGGTTAGCTGTTTTAGAAGAGACATATGATCACTTTCTCTCTTTCTTCTAACTAGGGAGATCTCAATGAGGAGATAATTTACACTGGAAACAGAGTTGAACTCTCACTAAAACTCACCCACACATTATAATGGCCTCCTCTCTTCAGTCCTGGGCGCAAACATTCTTCTCCTCAGCCATCTTTTAGGACCCTATATTGAGTGCTCATCACATGTACTCATGGGCTCTTTATCAGGTAGACATTTATTATGATCCCACATTTACAGCAGAAGAGTGTAAGGGACAAGCGTTTAATTAATGTAACCCATATCACAGAACTATTAATCGGAAGACCTATGTAACAAATTTAAATTTTTAAATACCAAACCTTGTAACAAACCATTTTGCTACCATGCTACTGTCGATTAAATAATATTGGTCAATTTATTAATATCTGAGTTTACCTTATTTTTCCTGTTAAAAGTTTTGGGTCCAGTGGGCTCAGCTGCTCCTGAAGTTCTATCGGAAGATGCATCTTAGGGAGACATCATTAACACCTCTCTTTTTCTTTGATTGCTTTCATTCAGGCTTTATTCTTTTACTTACAGTCAGTACTTCTGTATGGGTATTTTTTATTGCCACTAGACTACACTAAAATCACCTTTAGATTCTCTAAATTATCTATAAATATCCATCTTTGTAACCTCAATCTTGAAATAATATGTGTGTCTATCAGAAATACTTATGAAGAATTATTCCAAATAGTTCATTTCCCTATTTTCCCTATTTATCAATTAAATATTTATCAGTCATCTAATTTGGAAACTACAGAGTGACCCTTGTTTGCTCCCATTCTTTCAACCCTGCATTTTTCAAAGTTTACTCTAGTATTTTTCTCATATAATAGAAGCTGTAGTAATGTTCTTAAATTCTCAACAATTTAAATAGAATACTGGCTTCATCTTTATCATATCTAATATCTTTTCTTCATTCAACTCACTCTTTTAAAAGTTTTTATAAGTAAATAAAACAATTAATTATTAAAAAGAAAAATAAAGTAGAATTATATTCTGATTTTAAAAGTTTTTATTTGAATTTCTTTTCATGCAATATATTTTGATCATATTTTTCCTTCTCAGCTCCTTGCACTTTCCTGCCTACCCTTCTTCAATCAATCTATCTATCTATCTATCTATCTATCTATCTATCTATCTATCTATCTATCTATCTATCTATCTATCTATCTTCTAGTCTATTTATCTGTTATCTTTCCATCTCTCTTCTTCTCTCTCAACACCCTAACCAAAAACCAAACAAACACTTTAAAATGTTCTGAGTAAGCTTTTCTAAGATGTTGAGTGATTATATTATTTTGTTTTCTAACATATGTAACAAATACCTATTATAATGAGATTACTTGAGTCAAATCCTACTATGTCATGTCCTCAGAAAATTTGCCAACTTTCATTCTAAGATAGTTGTTATAAGACATTTCTGTCATGATTAAAAGTGTTTGTTTTTGATGACCAAAATAAGTCTTATATTCTATCAATTTAATTCCTTGATTTTTTTATTCTTTTAGACTTAGAATAAAAACTTTGTTGTCAATACTCCCTTTTACTGTCCAATCAAACTTAGTACTCACTAAGGATTGATCTTCCTAAGTGTAAGTTTTCTCTTCCTTTGAAATATTTAACAGCCTTTTCGTCTCTGTGAATGTGTGTATATAGTCACATGCTCATGTATATGCACATGCCTGTATATGTGTAGGTATACTGACATCTGTATGTGCATGTGCACAGAAGCCAGAGTCGAACTGTTTATCAATATGATAATCAGTATGGTTATCAATCACTCTTTCACATTATATTTTGGTATAGGGTCTCGCAACAAATCCAGAAGTTGCCAATTATGCTAGCTTGTCTGGCTAGTAAGTTACAGACACCCCAAGCACCTGCAATGAGATTACAAGTTGCTGACTTCCAGGCCTTTCTCTCTAATTCAATGCTACAGATCAAATTCAGGTCTTTGTGCTTGTTTGGTAAAGATTTTACTGACCGAATCACATCACCAGCCCCAATATTTCAATCACTCTTTACTTTCTGTAAAATTTGTACTTAAAATATTTGCAGATAAAATAAAAATATGAGAATGAAGAGAACAACTACACTATAATTTCCCCCCATTATTTGTAAAACTAGCTCATGATCTTGCTTAATGGAGTGTTGAAAAGGAATAATTTGATAAAAAAACAGTTAATATTTTCTTTATCAAATTTAAATTTAATAAATGCCCTGGATTCATTTTAATAATTCATTAAATGAAAATAAATCATGTTCCATTCAGAGACTGTTTAGATCTTTTCTGATAATCATGACGTCTCTGACTAATCTGTACAATATTTTGGAAGCAACAGCTTAAATATCATGGATATATTCCAAAAAGCAGTAAATTTTGAGTCACTGGGGAGTTGCCATGGTAACAGATGGATCCTATAATTCTAGTAGTCACTTTGTTTGTTGACTGGCATTTACACGTCTTGACAAAAGCCTGGCAATTGTTATCTATCCTGATCATTAATAGCTGCTGCAACAAACCTCATATATCTAGTATCTTAACACAATACAAGGGTATCACTTGGTCACATAAAACAGGTCAACTGGGTAGCTCTCCTGAGTCTTCCAAGTGACTAAAGGGACCACACTTCTGTTACATGACTTTGGCTTTCCTGAATGCTTATTTTCAGTCATACGGATATAGGCACAAGTGTGAGTCTAGAATCTGTTGTGAAATTTTAGGTATCATATCATGTCTATAAATGGCACACATCATTTCACAACATATTCTGTTGGCCAATACTCGTTATGTACTGCAAGATAGGTTTGAAAATGGTGCTTTCCTATTAAATCAAGAGAAAGAAATGAATTTATGGAGCTTTTTTTTTTTTTTTTTTATCTTGGTCTCACCACTGCTCTAATACATGAACGAATATGATATCTGGATCTGAGAGCTGTTCTTCTATGGGGAGTGTAATCAAAAAGACATTTATATTAGTTTTAATGGTAAGAGAAAAAATTTTTGAAAGATAAAATCCCTTCAAATTATGACCAGATCATCTTTAATACCTTCCCAAAGGCAGACTTGCTCACAGATATCCAACAACTCTGTATTCCCAACTAAGACATTTCATCTATGCATCAAACATCCATAAGGATTCCACTTTCCCTCTGTTTATTTGTGGTCTCACCTTACTTCAGTCAATCCAATCCCTTCATTGCCATGAACATGACAAGAATTTATCATTACCTTTTCACAGTGGGCTCTTCTAGCCAACCTGTAGATCCCTTTCTTTCACACTATTACCCTATATCTCTGATGTTCCCTAATCCATTTCACAACCACAATTCCTTTCCATTGTTCTCAGATGGATAAATGTGTAGTTATTTTTCATAAAAGAAATGTCCATGACTTTTGCTATATAATGTACACATTACAACAAATTCTTCATCACCTGACAGAATCTGTAGAAAAATAAATGTAATTAAATAGACCTCAAAATAGAACACAGTCAATAACAACAACCTGAAACAAAAAGGCAAGTGGTACCTGCTGCAATCCTTCTTTTGCTTAATTAATCCCGTTTTCTTAGTTCTCTGGAGTAAAAGCCAGATCCAGTATACAAGTCCACCAAGGCTCTATGAGAACTTAACTGCTGTTACTTCATTGGTAGCACTTCCTACTGTTTTCACACATCTTACTCTGTTTCTTACACTGCTCTCTAACTGTTGTATAAAGACTGGCCACTTCTTTAAACTATATTTCTGTGATTTCTTATTTCTGAATTCTTTTCCTGGTGGACACAAGTACCATTCATTCATCTTCTCGACTTCAGGAAAACTCAATCACTCAATAAAATCACAGTTGACTACTTCAGTAAAACTGCATCCTTTGAACATTATAAATCCCATTCCTGGGCTTATGTATCTCCTATGATAATCTAACATAATGTCTAATTTTCTCATTAGTTTTATCCTGCTTTCTTTTTCCTGAATAAGAGTAGATTTTCTGTTATTATAACTATGTTTATGTATTTTTATTAGTGCTTTGCAGCTTTGACAACTAGAAAAAATGGAGAATGATAGGCACTTCATTATGTATTTCAAGACATATGCAATTTTTTGTTTTAATATTTTAGTTCTTTGTATCTTTAGTTCTTGAATTGAATTTAGATATTTTGATGTCAAATACCAGATCATACATCCCTTTGGATTTTGCCTCTGATTTGCCTGATGTTGCAAAACTTAATTATAATTCATTAATGCAAATTTTCTTTCTTTTTTTTTTAAATCAAGCTTTTTACCATGATCTTCTCAGTGGCCCGGCCTTTCATAGAAGCTTGTCCTGTTATTTTAGTACCATGTCACAGCTGTAGGGGACAACATCTCCGTTATTTAGTAACCATCTGGCTTGGGAGCCGGTTCTGTACAATTTTTAAAGGTTGTAGCACTGGCAATTACTAAGATGTTAAAAGAGTCGGCCAATCATGAAGATTGTGGAAGGGAAAATCTCTTGTACTTGCGACATTTTTGTGGATAAATATATTTATAATAACTAGCACAAGCAGTGGCACCTGTTACGATGTTCTTTACAGTATTGCCTATATTTCTATGAAGAGCCAGTGCTTGGAAAGGCATGTGTGTGTGTATGTGTGTGTGTGTGTGTGTGTGTGTGTGTGTGTGCGTGTGTGTGCATGCATGTGTGTGTGTGTTTTATATTCTATCAGTGTTATAGGTTGAATTTCTTTGTAGCCGTTTCTGAAACTAAATCTGCTGTTTTAAACAATACATTCCCTGCATCCAGCAAATGATTCAACTCTCAGCACTCTCAATCTGATTTAAAAAATATATTGGATTAAAGTTGTAGTCTTAGAAACTTCTTTTCCTGGAGGAGGGATAATTTTTGGTGACAGGTATTTATCAAGGAAAATCACATATCCCAAACAGCAGGATAGATAGTTGGATAGGTAATTACTCCTGTTTCTTATCTCTTGTTTTTTTTTTTTTGAATAATAATCCTACCAAATTACTTTTCCTAAAATGTTATTATCTGGGATTTCAGAAAGAAAACCGTTACCATATTAAGTGTGGAGCTTGCCTCACTTCTTTTGGCCTTTATATTTCTGCTCTTAAATTCTAGCGGTTCTTTCTTTCAAATAAACACTTGCTCTCAAAAGTCTACTTTTTATGTCATGTTTTCAGTTTGAGAGATGCCTAAGTGTTCTGAACAATAGCTGCAGCATTAATGGATATTTTGAAAAATAAATTAAATGATGACCTGAGCTCATTTTTCAGGGCAGAGCCCTAAGTGGGAGGTAGCCAGGATTTGAGAAGGTAGAGAGAGAACACAACAGTTAAGGTCAGGTGGTCTTGCAGAAAAACTAGGTCTTATAATAAGCAAGCTTATTAAGAAGCACAGCATCAGGAGAGAAATGAGACAGAGTCAGTGGGAAGTATCACACAATGGTATAAAGTCAGAAAGAAGCTAAACCAAACAATGTTGAACAAGGCTAGTACAGGGGTTTTCAAGAACATTACCAACTCACTGATAAGTGGATATTAGCCCAGAAACTTAGTATAGCAAGATATAAGGTACAATTTGCAAAACACATGAAACTGAAGAAGAACGAAGATCAAAGTGTGGACACTTTGCCCCTTCTTAGAATTGGAAACAATCACCCATGGAAGGAGTTACAGACACAAAGTTTGGAGCTGAGACAAAAGGATGGACCATCTAGAGACTGCCATATCCAGGGATCCATCCCATAATTAGCCTCCAAACGATGACACCATTGCATACACTAGCAAGCGTTTGTTGCAAGGACCATGATATAGCTGTCTCTTGTGAGACTAGGCCGGGGCCTAGCAAACACAGAAGTGGATGCTCACAGTCAACTATTGGATGGATCACAGGGCCCCCAATGGAGGAGCTAGAGAAAGTACCCAAGGAGCTAAAGAGATCTGCAACCCTGTAGGTTCAACATTATGAACTAACCAGTACCCTGGAGCTCTTGACTCTAGCTGCATATGTAGCAAAAGATGGCCTAGTTGGCCATCACTGGAAAGAGATGCCCATTGGACAGGCAAACTTTATATGCCTCAGTACAGGGGAACGCCAGGGCCAAAAAATGGGAATGGGTGGGTAGGGGAGTGGGGGGGACGGTAGGGGGGACTTTTGGGATAGCATTGGAAATGTAAATGAGGGAAATACGTAATAATAATAATAAAAAGAACATTACAGACAAGGCACACAATAGCCTTGGACCTGATAACCATAGTCCTGTAAGGAAAGGCAAATTTGGTTCTTAGGATCAGAAGCTACCACTCCTCCAAGGCTCTGGGCCCTGGCCATTACTGTTTCTGTCAAGCATGTTCCTGGTTTTAAACAAAGAACTGCTCTTCTTTTTCATATGTTAGGGTCTCAGGGAAAGCCCTCAAAAATAATGGCATACAATTCTGATAACTGAATAATAATTAGCATAGTCTAAATAACTCACTCATCTGTAACCCTTATAAGACACATTCACTAGAAAAAAATGTATACATCAGCTAGAAATTTACTGTAACAGATTTACAAACATTTCTAGCTCCTGAACACACTTTTTCATATGTAATCAATAATGTTGCTATTTTCTTTGTAGTAACAGTGTCTGGCAAAGTAACTGTATCAATTGCTGTATCAATTTGCTTTAAATGCAAAGTAGTTAATGGTACTATTTGTACTTTTAGTATCATTGATTTATATAACAATACCAAACACTATGATTGTAATGATTCTTTAAAAGATATTTTCATTTTCTAACCACACAGGCTGTGAATGAATATGTACTAGAAAGTTCAAGTTCATGACACCAAAGGAGTCATTTTCATTAATTTTTAAAAATTTAATTTATTTGTTTACATCCCAAATATTGCCCCCTCCTGATACTGTCTTCCAGACTTCTTCACCCCAACCCCCTCCCCTTCACCTCTGAGAGGATGCTATCCCCACCTGCATCTCCCTTCCCTAAGGCATCAGATCTTTACAGGATTAGGTGTACTTTCTCCCAGGAGCAGGAGCAAGGGCTGAGGCCAGACAAGGTAGTCTACAAGAGGAGTTATCAGTTACTGTATGCAAGCAACTAAGTTGTGCAAAGCTTTAGATTTAAACCAAGAAAACCTAAAAAGAAACTCAACTTGTACCCCAGAGGGTACCCCAGTGTTTCATTTTTCAAATTGGGAGGTTCAGTTATTGTTGTAATACTACTTGGGTCTAACAGAAATAAAGTGATACTTGTTCCACTATGTTTATTAAATAGTTTCTATACATACAAAGTGTCTAGGAATTTGGAAAATAAAGATAAAGAAGAAAGCCTTTAACATATAGGAGTCTGTAGGATGACTATAAAATGTTTACATGCTGATAAAAAGATGAAAATTCTTTGTAACACAACAGGAAAGAATTCTGTAGACTGCAGCTGCCTGTGTGGATAATGATGAGTCAATTGTTACCAATGCAGTGAGTGATTCTCTTTGTGGAGAAATAACTATATCAGCAATTTCCCGTTCAAAAGGTGAGCACGCCTCTCCAAAGGTAGCATAATCACAAATGACTAAGCAGCTTATGTATGAAATGAATAAATATTTATTTTAATATGAGGAAGTGCTGAGGAAGTAAAGATATAAAGACAGATGTCCTGTAACGCTGTGGCAAACAATGATGTATGCAAGGAATGCATTTTGGAAAATGATGGACTAGAAGTGATGAGCAGATAGGACAGAGCTAGGAGTAAGACATGTCAATTTTCAAGTTATTGTATGACAAAACCCAGCAAAAGGTAAATGAAGGAAGTAGAATGGGACATAAGTGTTTTCAGTGAGAAGAAGATAACATAGTGATTAGAAATTCTAAGAAATGGGCTCAGCAGAGAGGTCAAGGAGACCACAAGAAAACCTACACATCAACTAACCTGGGCTGATGGGGACCTTCAGTGATTGAACCAAAAACCAGGGAGCATGCATGGGATTGACAAAAGCCCTATACATGCATATAACAGTTGTGCAGCTTGGTCTTCATGAGGGATTACTAACAGCTGGAGCAAGAGCTGTCTCTGATTCTGTTGTCTGCTTTGGGGATCATTCACTGCTACTGGAATGCTTCTTCTTTCTTCAATAGGAGAAATTACATCTAGAATTATTGCAAATTGAGATGCCAAGGCTTATACCCATGGGAGGCGTCCCCTCTGCTGAAGATAAAGGGAGGAGGAGCAGATGGCAGGGGAGGGGAAGGGAGAGAGAAGGACTGGGAGGAGAGGAGGAAGGAGAAACTGTAGTGTGGGTATGAAGTAAATAAATTACTTTATTAATTAAACTAAAGGTGGTATTTTAATTCTGGGCATGCTGCCTCCATATTCAACCTAAAATAAGATAGTTTTTCATCAATTTTAGATGGAAAATAAAATCATATGTTAGTAGGTGAATTTACAGATGACAATCTCCTAATTATGGGTAGAACTGTGAAAATGTAAAACTTTTATGAAATACTTTATTTGTCATTTCTGTACTAAAACCTAAAAATAAATATCTTGTAGAAGAAAAAATAATAAATAAATAAATAAATAAATTTAAGTTTATATGAAAAAGAAGAAGACAAAGAAGAGGAAGAGGAAATGGAAGAGGAAGAGAAAAGGAGGAAGATGAAAATGAAGAAGATGGGGAGGAAGAAGAATAAAAGGAGGTGGGGAGGAGAAGGAAGAGGAAGAAGAAGAGGAAGCAGAGTCAGGGGAAGGAGAAGGGAGAGAAGAAGAAGAGGACTCAGGAGGTGAGAATACAGAGATGCTCTCTCTATGTCACTCTGCCAAGGTACCTGCATACTCACCTATCTACAAACACAAAAGAGAGGATTATGCTCTTCAAATCTGGAAAAGAGTGTGCCATTTCAAAAAGTTGGTAGAAATATAAAAAACGCCAAAATTGTGAAGCATCAGTGGAAGTGTTGCTGATTCTCAGTTATTTTTTTCATAACAATTAAAACAAAAAACAAAGGAAATAAACAAGCCTTTGCAGATTTAGGAAAGAGAGAGCAGGACATTAAACAACAGAGATGTGCACATACCCTTAGCTCATTCTTCTACGATTTTGGGTTTGCAGTGACCAATGCAATACTCTACATTCCAGCTTTCCTTCCATGCTGCCTAGTTGTATGTCAGCTTGATCCAGTTCAGTGTTTTTGGAAAAGAGGACTGCACTCGAGAAATTGCATGCCTCCCACCTCCATATTTGCCTGGGGATGAGCCTATGGCATATTTTCTTTATTGATGGTTGATGTGGGAAGTCCCAGCTCACTGTAGGTGGTGCCACTCTTGGGCAGGTGGTCCTGGGGTGGATAAGCACTCAGAATGACTAACCTAGTAAGCAACATTTCTCCATGGTCTATTTGGCAGTTCCTGACTTTAGGTTGCTGTATTGACTTCTTTCCCTGACCTCCCTCGATGAGATGAAAATGCTAAATAAACCCTTTGCTCCTCAGGTTGCTTATGGTTCTCATGTTTCATCACAGCAATAGAAACCCTAGGTAAAGCATCTTACCTCCCTCTTACCTTAATAAGAACCAGAATAAGGTGGTTAAGTTCTTGTTTTCTCAAATAATGATAAAAGGAAGCACAAACTATCACTACTATATCCATCATTTTATGAAGAGAATGAACTAATAACAAAACACTAGATGCATATGACCTAAGAGAAAGGCTGCTTTAAGAACTCACTATTTTTCTTATTTGATAAGGAATGTGGCAACCCATCTGTGGACTAGAATTGGAGTTGCAATGCCAAAGGATGATACAAGCTAGTGTTCTCACAGGATGAACGAAAGTAACGACAACTGTGACATTTATTTTCCTTGCAAAAGTATGTCTTGTTTTTGTTGCACAATGTGGGATAAGTCATTCTGTATACACTCCTTAACGATTTTAACAAAGCTTTTGTGAAATTGACTTACATATAAATAATCAAAATTAGCTATGCCTGGTTATTAAAATCAAGGAAGGATTTTAGGATGTGGTACACACAACTATATATTTGTCTAAGCCTTATGTCACTCACAACATTGACAACACAGAACTGAGTTTTTGACAGCAGTATTACCTTACTTCTAAGGTGCTTAAGTTTTGAAGATAATGAACCTTCCACAGCATAGAACCCTAGTAAAAGCAATAACTTGTCACATTGTTGAGCCTTTGTAAGTACTTGCTTAATGATTGAATAATTGTTTTGATACAATTATGCTTCCTACAGTATTATAATTATATACATCAAACTTCCTGTTACTATTTCTGGTTTATTTATTGCAGTAGGAAATAGACCTGCTCTCTGACTTTTATTCACTCATTCTTTAGACTTATGTTCCATTGCCTAACCATTCAAGACGACAGAAATGCATACAACAGAGCCCCTGTCTTCAGAGATGTCAAGAGGCGTTTCAGTCTGGAACTAATTCATGATGCTTCTAGCACAGTGCCTTGCAGAAACACATTTAATTTTTTTAATGCTATAAATAGTTGTAATTTAATTATTTTAAATCTCAATAGAGTAAACACTTGCTTAGATATGTTTTGGCCAGTGAGAATAAAACCTGCTTATCACCATTAAGTAGCAATACACACTCTGTTTATGTAAGAATCCTGCACAGTAACAAATGATAGTCTATTCCCATGACACAATTCACACAAATTGGAGACTTAGCCTTATCCACTTTAAATGAAACAATAAATCGGCTTACTGTTGCAAGTCTTGTTGTACTTGCTGTTCTCCTGTGCAAACCCTTCTAGCCGGCACTGAAAACGATGCTGCCAAAATTCTTGAAACCAAGGGTTTCTGAGGTTTGTTTCTGGCCGGAGCTTCAGATAATAATCATCAAACCACTTGACATCAGGAGACTGGAGCTTGATTGTAATCCCACCGACAGCTTCTCGCTGATACCCATCTGTCACGTCATACCTGTCAGCCCAGCCATCACTGTGGAAACAAGCAAAAACAGTTCCCTCAGCTTAGAGCAGAAATATTCTGCGAAAATGAATCTTTCCAGTTTGAGAGACTAACTGTAAAATGACTATTAGCAGGCCTCATGAAGACCATGCATTGTATGCCAGAGGTGACTGGTAGAAGTAAAGCCTGTTAGAAGTAAAAGCAAAGGAAATACCATGATGGAAAATGTGGCTTCTTACATCAGAACACAATAATCTTACCTTTGAATTGTATAAGAGAAGCTAATATTTTTAACTGGACTGCACAAATTATAAAATATAATGCAAGTTTCACAATTTTACTCTGCATAATTTTCCTGGATTTTAATACATCAAATTAACTTTAAATATGTTCTTTGGTTTAAATTATACTAACATTATGGGAATAACAAAACTGGGATTGAAAATTAGAAAATATTTCCAAAACATACACAGTATTCATTAAAGTATACTACTGCATAATATTATTATTATTTATACAAGAGATAAAAATTATTAAGTGTTAAAATAACTTGTAAGTAGTCATCCTGTGACTACAGTACATGTGCTCCTTTCTAGCCTGTGTACATTCAAATTCATTTAAACATATACTTAAAATCATATATTTGTATAACTTCAAAAATTAAATGATGGGATACCAATGACAGGGAGAGGGAAGGGACCCTTCACCTCATAAATTTACTCTCACCATGAGAGAACAGAAAGAATGAGGAAAAGTATTATAAATTTATGTAGAAAATAAAGGAAATAAACCATTGTAAATAAACACAAGACAATATATTTGAGTTATATGGTATGTCTTGTAGCAGCTAGTAGAGGAGTTATTGATTTATCTGTTCCCCTTTCCAGTGCAGCACAGAGCTGGTGGTGGGCATCTTCTGCACCAAATGATGCTGTGCTTTCTTAAAAGCATGGAAGCCTTCTCTGAGGAAATATATACTCCAATAGAACTTTGTCTGTTTAATAAACGAACACAAAAGAAGTGAAGAGGTAATGCGGACGGACCTGAGGGGAAGAGCAGAGTGGTGCCTGGCCTGTAAAGCAGGAAGATATTTGAATTCTAGCAGCTGATGAAGGAAAAGATTTGCATTATGATCCGTTGTTTATCTCATCTATTTTATTTTCCACTGAATAAATGTTTTGTCCAGTAAAATAATATTACTGTAAAACCAGTAATGGAGTGAGTATTAGGTAAGAAATTAAAATATAACAAATGCATGAATATTTTAAAATATGATATGCTATATAAACTCTGATTTAAATATTGATAATTATGATTTTCTGCAAAGGTCATAGATTATCCTTAGTGTATTCCAGAAGTTACCCACAATGATGTGAGCTCTTTCCCAACAAAAGGGTGGAAAGGGAGAAAAAGAAGTAAGCAAGCCAAATCAGCCAATTTTTCTCCTAAGGCCATTTAGATGAAGCATCTTATTAAAAGCTATCTGTAGAGTAATTAAAAAAGTAATAACTTTGTGACAGATTATGGAAGAGGAAGGAATGGTGAGAATTTTGTCCCAGTGTTGAATCTGGATACTTCACACATTATCTTCTCTCAAGTGTCCCTTTTTCAGCTGCAGAAGATTTTATTTAAAGCTGACAAGCTGAAGTGAAGTGTGCTTGTTTGCCTCCTTCCCTCCCTCTGTTGTAGCTGATAGGAGAGTGTGGGTCTCCCTGGCACCCAGGAGCTGCATGGGCGAACTGCAAACAGGACAGGAAGCTCTGTCTGTCAAGCAGAGCCCCATTCTCCCTGGATATGTGAATTCAAATTGTTCTTTTGGTTAATGTTAGCTCAGTCTTATGTAACACTATGATTATGAATGTTATATAAAATTGTGAGATGATAATGGGCTCAATTTACTCTTCACAATCCATTCATTGAATTTAATGGAGTTTGCAAAAGACTGGTTTTGATAAACTCTCTTGTGGGTAATGTTTCCATAGATGAAAGGTATCTGGATCCAAGAATGTTAATTGGCTCATCTTTTGACTCTGTTCTTTCACGTTTTGTCTTGCTCAGGTGTATTTCTCTAACAATTTTGGAGAAAAATGATTTGTTGCCTTGTTAGCTCATGCTGTAAACTTAAAGTTATTTTGATCCGGTTATTTCCAATTTATAGTAAAATGAAAAAAAAAAAACATCATGGAGTTAGAGTAGAAACTGAAAATTCTCAATAACAATGAGCTAAACAGGGTCATTATTTTTTAACTTATTAAGAATGTCTGCCAGGTAAGTCCCCAGAAAGAATAATTTATGGTGAAAATGTTCTGTATGCACTAGTTATTACTTATTACGATGGTTACAAATGGGCTGTCAGATTTCTCTAAAATGACAGAGCTTTTCAAACAAGGAATGAAAAGAATCTAAAACATAAAATACATGCTAAGGAAAGCCAAAGCTTTCCTTTCCACCACCCAGTTCTTTTTCTGCTTTGAAAATACGGTCTTCAACATGATGGTGCCATATTAATGCTTCCAATGATGTACATTTTACCACAACAAGCGGAAAGGGAAAGAAAACTAAGGACATGCATGCCACACTTAAAGCACTTTTTAAAGACTTATTGAATATCTGTCTGTCTGCCTATCTATTTATCGTTTATTTTTCTCACTAGTGGGCATTTTTGCTCATCGTGTATAGTCTATTCCACCTGTGTTCCCCTGGTATATATTTCAGTAGCATAACACTTTCCCAGTGTGTCCAAAGACTTGGGTTTGAGTCTCAGCAGTATGTATTTGCAAATTCAACTGCATTAATTACAAGACCCATATTAATGTTGGATTACTTTAGCGTTATAAACAAATATGGATAGAGCTTTAAAATCATAGTGCCCTGACAAGATATTCTCATTTGAGATTGAAGGAGATGTGAGTTCTCACAAATAAAAGTCTCTTTTTCATACTGTATTTACTTTCAGAAAGCCCATGTTTTTTACAGGCTTTGGTGTTGAGTTTGCTATGAAGGTTAGCCAGTATGAGAAAGAGCACTCCAGGCAAAGCATATCAAGTCATATTTTGGTGTTATTAACAGGGAAATTAAACAAGTTAGCTTAGAGTGCTGATATCTGTCCAGCTCTAGTACTATTAAGGCTTATTATAAATATAAAGGTTTTGTGTCTTTTATCTGGGAACTGAATGATGTAAGGTGGGTAGAAACTTCCCATTAAATTTTTACTATAACACAAGGCTGTGTGATCATTAGTTAATGAAAATATTGTCACTAGATGCTTAGAACAGCCTAAAATATATTGTCCATTAAAAGTCAGTATTATACTGAACCACAGACCAGATAGCATACACCAGCTGATATGAGTCCACCAATACATATACAGCAGAGGACTACCTAGTCTGTGTTCAATCAGAGATGATGCATCTAACCCCTAAGAGAGTGGAGGCCCAAGGGAGTTTAGAGGTCATGTGGGGTGGAGGACATCTTTGTGGAGACAGAAGTGAGTGGGAAGGAGGTATGGGATGTGGAACAGTCAGAGGATGGATGGGGTGGGAGGAATAAAATCTGGAATGTAAATAAATAAATAAAAATTCAGTATTTTCTGATTTAGAATTTGCAGCATATTCATAGAACATTACAGTAAATAATGAGAATTGACTACAAATAAACTTTTCCCTTTTTAAAAATTGAGTAATTAATTTGCATCCCAAATGCTGCTCCCTCTCCCAGTGTCTCCCTCAGAGAATCCCTCCTCCTGCCCCCCCCTTTCCTTTGCTTCTGTGAAGGTGGGCCCCCTGGTTATCTCCCCACCCTCTGTAGGATTAGGTACCACTGAGACAGGTCAAGGCTGCTTTCTGCTAGATATATGTTGGAGGCATGTTCTTTTGTTGGTAGCTCAGTCTCTGAGAGTTCCCAAGGTCCAGATTAGTTGGCACTCTTGTTCTCCCTGTGGGCAGGATCAAGTGTGGGAAAAGAAAGGAGAGAGGCCCAAAAGCCAGGAGAATTAATGGTAACACATAAGCTTTTAATTTCATCATTGTTTTTGTGATGTTTCTAGCTTTGGTTGGCCTGAAGTAACAGTGTCACTTCATCGTCAAGAAGAAGGAAAACTTTCTAGCTCAGCAAAGTTTAACCAAATGAAAACTATCCATGGACCTGCACCTGTTCTTAAAGAACCTCCTTAGTAGATATTTGAATTTCTTCATTGCTCTGAGGTATATTTTATTTTTCAGTGTGTGTGTGTGTGTGTGTGTGTGTGTGTGTGTGTGTGTGTGTTAAGGCCGGGATGTGGATATTCACACATGTCAGAGCAGGTGGTTGTGGAATCCAGAGGAGGGCTGTGGGGCATTGGGCTATGCACAGACAGGCTGGTCTCCAGTTGAGCTGAGGTCTGAACCCCGATGGTTATAATTCACCTAAATGACATGGTAGGCATTCCGTCATGCTCCTGGAACTCTGGCTCCTGCCTAAGTTGCCGCCCCTTACAGCCCCCACAAGAGAAGCATGGTCAGTTGTCATGTAGGCAATGGCCCAAGCTTCTGACCTTCAGGCTAAACCCCTCCCCAGTTACCTAGCAACAGTGAAGACCATAAAAAGGGCTGTTCGGCCCCACCTTGCTCTCTTACTTGTCTCTCTTACCTCTCATTCCTTTGTTCTCTTAACTCTCACTTCTCTCACTCTTCTCTCTTCTTTCCTTTCTTTTTGTCTTCTCCTCTCCTTTCTCCTCTCTCTTACTCTCTTTCTCTCTAGCCTTCTCTCTCTCTCTCTCTCTCTCTCTCTCTCTCTCTCTCTCTCTCTCTCTCTCTCTCTCTCCCTTCTCTCTTTCTCCCTGCTTTTCTATAACAAAGCTCTAAAACCATAGAATGTCTCTGCTCATCAAGTCCCACTGCACTTGGAGGATGGGACACACTTTCTCCTAATGAATCATTTCTAATTTCCTGTTAGAAGGCCTTCCTGTGCTCCAGTCAAGATCTGCTGCACTCACTCTCTTCAGTGTTGGGAACCTCTTCCCTCATCCCTCTCTCCTACAACCCTGAGGCTTTAGCAAGGTATCTCTGAGGATCCCAGGTAAGGTTGCCCCTTGGCCACCACCTGAAGAGTGGGTCAGAGGCTTGAATGCCCACCCAGGGCTGAGTGGAAAGTGTATGACAGCTCTCCCATGCCTGACAGACCAGAGAATATGTAAAACTCTGGTGGGTTGTGTGTCTTCCCCCCTTTTCCCCTGGGACCCCCTTTTTTGTTCTCAACAGAGGGTATTGAATAACGTACATATGGAGCAATAGGTATTTGTGGGCTGTGTGATGTGTATTATGGGAACAAAACTCAGGTCCTCAGAAAGCACTATGTGATCTTAACTGCTGAACTCGTACAAGCTCCTTATATTCCTTTATTTCTTTCCCCAAACATTTTAAAAACACACTCTTCCTACAAAGATCTCACTTTCATTCTCATCCCAAGATAGTATTATAGAAAATATACATTCCAGATCAACAATCTTTCTTTTTTCTCTTTTCAAATTTATTTTCCATTATTTCCTCATAATTAACAATTCATGAAAGTTTGTTTCCTTTTAAAGGTTATTTTTCAAAGTTCTGTTTAGAAATGCCATTATATCACAAAGCTCAAGAAGGTTAAGAAACTGAAGGGCCCAAGTGGGGATGCCTCAATCCCACTTGGGAGGGAGAAGAAAACAATCATGGGGGTGGGAGGAAGGGGAGAGGGACCTGGGTGGGAAAAGTGACAGGGAGGGGAATCAGGGAATATGATCAGGTATTGACAGTAGGGAGGGCAGAACAGGACTGAAATCCTGAGGGTCAGCAGAAAGAAAAGAACTTCAGGAGGGAGGAGGTAGAGGGACCCTCTAGATTGTACCAGAGACCTGGGAGGTGAGAAACTCTCAGGACTCAAAGGGAGGAACATTAGATGAAATGCCCTACAGTAGGGAATGGGAGCTTGTGGAGACCACCTCCAGTAGAAGGATAGGGCATCAACTGGAGGGATGGGGTTGGCATCCCACGGTCAAAACTCTGGCCCAGAATTGTTCCTGTCTAAAAGAACTGCAGGGGCAAAAATGTAGAAGAAACTGGGGGAAAGGAGGTCCAGTGACAGGTCCAAATTGGGATCCAGCTCAAGAAGAGGTTCAAAGGCCTCTATTACTGATGCTATGGTATGCTTACAAACAGGAGCCTAGCATGACTGTTCTCCTAAAGGCCCATCAAGCAGCTGAGTTAGATGCAGATATTTACACCCCATCAATGGACAGAAGCTGGTGAGCCCTGTGATTGAATTAGGGAAAAGTTGGAAGAAGCTGAGGTAACATGAAAGACCAGCAATCTCAATTAACCTGGACACGCAAGATTGGTCAGACGTTGAGCCACCAACAAGGCAGAATACACCAGCTGATATGAGGCCCCCAAAACATAGAGCAAAGGACTGCTGGGTCTTGACTCAGTGAGTGATGATATAACTAACCCTCAAAAGACTTGAGGCCCCAGGGAGTGAGGAGGTCTGGTGGTGTGTATGCAGGGGATGAGGGGGTCGAGGGTAGAAGAAATTCTCTTGGAGATGGGAAGAGGAGGTTTGGAATGTGGAAGAGTCAGAGGGTGGATTGGGAGGGGATAAAGATTAGACTGTAAAAACAAATTGAAAGGCTATAAAAAAATTCTCTAAACCAAATGTCTAAAGTCAGTGCAAATACATTTCATTAAAATTATGTATATGGTATAAAAATGGCATATATAATTTAGCCTTATCAGGATCTGAACAATAAAATCATTTAATTATATTAAATTAGCTGTAAGTTATTACAGATCATATATAATATATGCATAATTTAATTTACTTAAACGTCATATATTTTATGTATATACATACATAGCCTCAGACAAATACTCATAAAATCACTTCATGCTTTAAAATAGATTTACCCTCAAAATTTACATTGCAAAATATTGGAGAATCTTTAAGGGATACATACACACAAGAATAAGTAAAATCAATGAAGAAAAAAATTCAAATTATCTAGTGTTGAATAGAAGAGCTAAATAATTTTTTCTTTTTTCGGCAAAATGGAGTTTCTGTTTTTATTTTTAGAATCAATATTTGTTTTAAGTTATTGGTGTTATTTCTACCAAAAATAAATAAGAAAAACATATAGAGCACTGAATAAACGGATTGGTGTGTCTTAAGTGATAGAATCAATGTTGCACTCCTTACAAAACATTGATTTAGCATGGATTTTGAGTGCCTCTTTTGTTCCAGTCCCTACATCCCAGACCACACCCAGCCCAAGTAATGAGCTCACTAATATGACCTGCCTGAATGGGCATCGCCATCTCTGATGCATTGATATTTCTTCATTTTTCCTCTAGAATGAGCAAATTGACTCATAAACAGGCAACACATTAGGTTTCAAGTCCCTGAAGCATCATTTAAAGAAAATTACATTCCTGTCCTGCCTTCCCAACATTATTCCTTGATCAATTAGTATTCTAAATGCTTCTAAACTCATAGATCTTACAATTGCTGTCTCTTGAAGTATTTGTGCCAAAGGCTAATCACACATAATAACTCAGTAGTTGAACTTTCAAACCACAACTTACTCCTTTCCTATAACTCAATAGAGTTCTTGGAAGGCATCTCACTGATATGCTATCACAATAAACAACATAAATATATTATCTTAAAAAACGTTCTAAAAGATTGAATGCCAGATACCTGAGAGACTATTCCCAGAAGAAATAGTCATTAAAAATCCAACCAAGATTCCAAATTTGGGGATTTGGGGAAGAGCAATGTAGAGTTCTAGACATAGAGATATTCTTACTCACTAGAGTCAGCACTTGAATGTAACTTACAGAAACTGCTTAACTTCCCCTAGAGTTATCACTTACCTCCTTTCCATTTTTTAAATGCCACAGCATTCATTCAATTATTTTCCAAAAGATTATTATGCAAATAATACAGGAAATTTGCAGATAGAATAAGGAGCAAGGGGACTGAGTTCTTTTTCACATTGGTATTTCTATAGTCTTTCTAATGTGAAAATTATTACATAGTTAGATTTGTTTATGATTTTTCAAGTAACCTACACACTTTTGGGATATGTTTGTATCCGTTTTAATGACTGATATATATTAAACATTCTGTAAATATTTAATGTAATTTATCATTTTGCTGGGGAGATGGTTCAGTTATATGGAACATGCCTAATAGGTGCTGTGCTCTGGTTTCAAATGGCATCAACCCTCTACAAGATTAATATGCCTCATTAGAAAAATAGGTTTAAATGGTCAGCTTCTAGCATGTAGAATTCTTTTCAGGTGTCACATTCACTTACTTTTAGATAATAAAACAATAACATCATGAAGGTCTTATGGAATGGTTAAAAGAGTCAGTGATATCCATTCATGTGACCCACTCTTCTTCTTTTTCTACCTGATGCTATTAAAGTTAATAAGTGCATTCATTAGGTTGCAACTCAACTTTACTTTTCAGAATCTGTTCTCAACCCACATAATTATTATAGAAGCTGGTATGCTACCCACGAGTAATAATCATCTTGCCAAATCTTTTACAAATAGCCTTTTAAAAGATATTTTTGATTTTTTTATTCTAATAGTGGGAGTCTAATGGTGGTTGGGCATCCTCTTTACAGTATTCCTACTTTCTCCACTTGGGGAAATAAGGAAAATTTAAATCTCTAATCAAAATAGGAAAATAAAGAATGATTCAGAAATATTAAATAAAAGTCATAAAAACACACTAGACAGTAATGAATTATTTATTTATAACAGGAAGCAAAGTGCAGAATTGTTGAGCAAAATGTAAAATTGTCCATTTAAAGCCAAATCATCTCTGGGTTTTGAAAGTCTCAACCTTTCCCATTTTTTTATAGGACTTATAATGGATGATAGAATTGGATTGTAGGATCTATAGCATAACAATCATGACAAAGAAGGGGACCTCAACTTGCTAGCTGTCTCATGTTAGATGAGTTTTATGGAGACTCTGCCTATTGTTCTATGGGATCTACAGAAAATATGTATTAGCTTTACCTTACAGCTGAAGAAACTGAGGTTGTGAATCACTGAGTTATCAGAGATAAATGCCCAATTTTAGCTACTTTTCTCTAGTTGTTAGCAAACACCTGAAAATTGGCAAGTCAAGGAAAAAATAGTGACTTTGGCTCACAGTTGCAAGGCACTAAAGCAGGGCAGGAGAAGTCTGGTAACATGGAGTCTATAATCAGGAGGCAACAGGAAATCTTCATGTTCACATCACAATCTTGTCTTTTCAGTGTAGCATCCTAGTTCAGAGAATGCTACTACTACATACTTTTTTGTTTTGTTTTGTTTTGTTTTCCCCATTTGAAATAATCAGATACTGTCTCCCAGACATGGCTAGAGACATATCTCATAGACTTTTAACAATCAATGTTAACCATGACAAACTGAACCTCGCTCACTTCCAAATTCAAGGACTTCTCATGTTTCATAAGTATTTCATAGATCCTCCTCTAACAAAGATAAAAATATGGGAAGTATTTCTTTAGGGATCACATTTAAAAGTCCAAATTAGAGTGTAGAGAACAGAGTACAGGATTAGGCATATGTACGCAGAGTCCTAGTAGAATTCTTAATCTGTGTAAACATGTACTTCTTTTCAATATTGAAACATCAACCCAAATAGGTGCTGTTGAAAGGGAATTTGAAATTGTAACGAAGATCCCAAGTTAACTGACTCAAATGGAGAGATTGTTCTGGATGTCTATGGTCTGATCCAATGACCAGTGAAATGGGACCAATTCATCAAATAAATTAAAGAGGGCTTTGATAGCAAACTGTTACAGGTAGGTTTGTTTGATAAGAAGAGAATAGCATGCAATGAAATGCCAATGGATAGCGGGATTTGAGAACATATCTGGCTATTAACTGGAAAGAACATAGATATTCAAAGGCTCATATAAAAGGAAGTTAGTTCAGCCCAAAAAGATTTTTTCTTGAAAGCAGGTGTTTCATAAATCCTCCCAACAGAAGTGCAACTTGTCTATCATGTAACTCCACCATCTTTTGAACCCTGAACAAAGGATGCAATCTTCCATGGGTAGAATTCTTAGGGTATAAAATAAATACATAAAATGGTATACTTCACAGGGTATAAAACCTTAGAAGAATATTCACTAACAGAAAGTTATTTTTTCATCATCTCCTAACTCTATTCTACTTTCCTTTTTCTGGAAGACCAATCATGTAGATATTGAGAGATCCAATCTTGGGGTTCTGCTTTAGAGTGGACTACCTTCAAACACATGAGGATATTGAAATAAGAAAAAGTAAGTGAACCTGTTCAAATAACTGGAAAACTACTCTGCTTTGGTGTTTGACTCTTGGTTAGGAGAAATTCTCCCTTCTGACTTGTCATTTTATGTCTCCAGAAATGTTTTCTCATTATGCACTTTCTTACTTAGGAGAATCTGAAGAACATAATTTGAAAGATTACTTTGCATGTTATATGATCTTTGTGCATTACTCCTGTCAGACTATAGCAGTCATGAGAAATTAGGCTATTGTGTGAAATGTTTATCAACTTAGCAACCAGAATAATTCCATGAAACTCAAGAAGGAAGAACAAAGTGTGGATACTTCATTCCTTCTTAAAATGGGGAACAAAATACCCATGGAAGGAGTTAAAAGACAAAGTTGAGACTGAAGGAAGGACCATTCTGAGACTGTCCCCCTGGGGATCCATCCCATAAACAACCACCAAACCCAGGCACTATTGCATATGCCAGCAAGATCTTGCTGACAGGATCCTGATATATCTATCTCTTGTGAGGCTCTGCCAGTGCCTGGCAAATACAGAGGTGGATGCTCACAGTCATCTATTGGATGGAACACAGGACCCCCAATGAAGGAGCTAGAGAATGTACTCAAGGAGCTGCAGGGGTCTGAACCCCTACAGGAGGAACAAATATATGAACTAACTAGAGAACAGATTTTAAAGTAATATGGTTAATACATTTTAGATTGAATGACAGCAAGTCTAGGAAGTTTGCTTAACTCAATCATTTAAACAAAGGTGAAGAGAAATGTAAGATATTAAATGCCTGAGAATTAACATCAAGAACTCAGGGGTTGAGGAGATGGCTTTGTGGGTGTAGTGCTTATTACACAATAAGGAAGACCTGAGTTTGGATCCCAAGTACCTACATGAAGGCAGAATGTGAGAGCAACTGTATCCACAGCCCAGAATGGACAGACATAAAAGAAACTTGGGTGGGTTATCTGACACATAACAAACATTAGGAATGAAAAATTCAAACTCTAAAAGGATACCATGAAGTGGTTTATGAAAAATGCTTATAATAATTTTAAAGGCATTTCAAAAATAATCATGCTATAAAAGAAATATAATAAAATAAAATTAAACCAAAGAAAAATCAAATTTAAATAATTTAAATCTATTTGGTTGGGGTGGGGGCATATGATTTAATGGATTAAAGGGCCTTTAAAGGGATGCTGACAACCAAGTTGGATCTCTGGAACTCATACTAAAAACCCAGATGTGTTGGTGTAAATTTACATAATCTTAAAAGATTTGCAGTGAGATGGAAGCTGAAGACAGGAGAATATCCAGAAATTTCCTGGGCCTGCTTTTCTGCAGGACAGTGTGTGTCAGGAAAAAACAAAAGACCCTAGCTCAAAAATGTGGAAGATGGGGACTGATTCACTAAAAATGTCTCCACACATGTGCATAGATATACACACACACTTACACAGGTACACACATGTATGCATACACTCATACACACATTCGCACAAAACATACACACTCATTTTCACACATGTACATACTCCTACACGGTACACAGGTGTACATGCACACTCACACAAACATTCTTGCAACATGCACAGGCACACACATATAAAAAGAATATAAGTAGTAAACTAGCTGCTCTGAGAATTTACTCCTCATTTTTAAAAGAGACATAACACAGTATTCCAATTTTTTCAGATAAATGAAAAGGGGTAACACTTTTATGATCCATAAAATACTATAATGAAGTTTTGGGGGTTGTCCCATTGCTCTATAGCTCATTCTTGTTTTTCAGAGTGCTTTCTCTTTCTTAATAAATGATCTAGTCTTATTTGAAAATATTCATAACTGTGACCACAATATGAAAAGAATCTTGCAAAAGGAAAATTAGAAAAAAGTTAAGTGTACAGGAAGACCAGTGGAATTCTATAATGTGTTTAATAGACTATCCAAACTTCCCCACTATTCAAGAAAAACCCACCAGAGTGTTTTACCCAAGGTGAGGGAAAAAAATTGAATCTGTATTTTGAGAAAAAGCTATTATTAGGGTGATATACTGTCTGAAATCTCAAGTGGCAATGAGACGACAATTAGCAAAATGCACAAAAACTCAGAGAATAGAAAATTCTGATGAACACCACAGAAAATTTCTCATTAAATCCAATAGAAACTCAAGCGTGGTGACATATGACTATATTTCCGGCATAATGAGGAAATTAAGGGTGGATGGACTGCCATGATTTCAAGCTACCCTGGGCTTTATTGTAAGTTCCTTGCTAGTCTGTAAGATATTTTCTCAAGTTCACACCTCCAGTCTAATAGAAGCAAACATTATGGAAGATATGAAAAATGAAGTAGGAAAAATACAAATACAAATGAATTTCATTAAAACATTACAACATTACTATTACAAAAAAAAAATTGTGCGTAGCCTAAAAGCTGATAAGGTACTAAAAATTTAAATAGACATGCTTAGTGCAAATAAATCACAAATATATTAATTACTTAATTCAGCAAGACACTGACTGACTAGGAAGCTGAGAAACCCTGGTAAAGAAAGTAGATAAGCGCTTGTATTTGTTCTTCAGCATTTGCAGAAATAACCAGTGAGCAAAATGTAGACAGCATGGGAGCCACAGGCATAGAAGAAAATGCCACAGACAGCAGCAAAATGGTGAGAATTGACATTTAAAAAATATGTTTAATAACTTAAATTCAAAAGTTTAATTTTTACTATAATTTGAAACATAAATGTGGCACAGTTCAAGGGATGTTTGTTTGTTTGTTTCCGGGTAAACTTCTAAAAGCTGTGTGCAAAGTTTTACTTCTTTTAGCAAGTTTTTGCTGACTACTCTAATGAGTCTGGTGTGTAATGGGGAAAGTTATAGTAGAGTAAGGTCAGAGACTGAAGCAAGAAATCCTGCACTGATGAGGGCTGAGAGCCAACTTTTTGTTGCTAATATTCTATAACGTACAAGGAAAGAAAACTTCAGCTGTATACATCTGCACAATCAGAACTGTTTATCCCGAAAGTGGACTTAGTCTAGTCAGACATTTAATTTAGAAGTTACTAATAAATCATTATTTAGTGTCATTACTAGACTGTAAAAATCCAATAAAAATACAGGTAAAGGAGATATTGTTAATATCATACCAGTGTGTGAGAGATATTCAAAATAGATGATGTCTTTTCAGAAATTTGTAAATGAAATTACATATGAGAGGGTGTTCTTCATATTTCATCATGTTGGATCATCCCTTTTTTACTAGCACTAGTTTGTTTTCTTTTAAGATGCAATATTAAATTATCTACTCAACAAAGGCTAAGTATATACATGGTGTAGACCATGATGGTTTGATGTGGTGTAATTAGTTGGGGCCGAATGAAGATCTATGATTTTAATATAATCATTTATGAGGCGAGAAGGTTTCAGTCAAAATTCAATGCAGAGAAGCCCCAAACAAAATAATCAGCACTGAATGTAGACCAAGTATCTCAGCAATCCTACTTTGAACAAGTTATTAAAGTCAGCCTGGAGGCACCTGGAGAGTTAAGGATAATTTATTTCTAAGAAGTTGGACTACATTTTCCCTCGTTTTATCAGATTCATTTTATTATAGATATTTTTTACTCTGAAAAATCCCATTTGTGCTTCTTTCATTCTCTCTAACTGGTTCAAATATAGTGGCTGGTCATGCCCAGGTGCCCAGTTAAAGCAAAAGTCATGTTTCAGAGGAAGAAAGGGAATCAAAAAATGATTAGAGAGATGTGTTTTACTTTTCATAGAAAACAGAAAACCAGACTCTGAGACAAAATGAGAAAGAAGGGTAGTGCCAAATGTTTGATAATTTACTAACAATCTGTATTTTCCAACCAGAGGATGGCTCTGAGGTCTGAAAAACAGAGGGGAATTATCAAGCACTTTGGTGCTGTAGACTGTGTGGCTGTTTAGAACAAGCAAATGTAACTTTCCCAGCAATACAAGTGGAGAACCAACACATCTCACTCATGGGTTGCCTGCAAAGGAGTAAAAGATTCACTCATTTACATTTGGGTACCAGATACTGGCGCTGACACTCCTTGATCTCTACTGCACTGTAGATGGCTGGGCACTTCCTACTTGAAAGCGACTCACCCCATGACCTTTGTAGTATCAGACTTTCAAAATCTGGTCCAGGCCATCTTTGTGGTGAACTTTTTTTTTCCTATACAAGGAACTCAGCAAGGAGTGTTGCCCTGGGTTATGACTTGATATTTTTTCACCTGTTCTCTAAACAGCCTCTCATTTGGATTTCATCCTATGATTCTAATTACTGTTTGCTTCTAATTGCTGATAAATTTCTCTTCCTCCTTAGCCTAATTATTCTTCCAGAATTTCAATAGTTGCAGTCAGCTTTACCCAGGGGGCTTTTCCAAAACAAGAGTACTTAGCATTTTATATAAATCACTGCCCTAGGCCCCTTAGTCTTGCAAGCTTTATATGTCCCAGTACAGGGGAACAGAATGCCAGGGCCAGAAAGCAGGAATGGGTGGATTGGAGAGCAGGGCAGGGGGAGGGTATAGGGGACCTTCGGGATAGCATTTGAAATGTAAATGAAGAAAATATCTAAAAAAAAATGTTTAAAAGAAAGAAAGAAAGAAAGAGAGAAAGAAAGAAAGGAAGAAAGAAAGAAAGAAAAGAAAGACTGCCCTGTCTGCTGGCTGTGATTTTTAAATGAATGTTACCTTTTCCCCTCCAGGGGTCAACTAGAATTAGGGTATGGTTGGAGAAAGAATGGGTAGGGTAATGTCACTTCCTTTTCAGAGTCAGCTCATAGTACTTACATTGACTTGCTTCTTGAGAAGCATTTGATCTTATGACCATTGCATTCATTATTGCATACTTTGACCAGGTGCTTCTAATCTCTCTTTGCATTGTCAGTGAGAGCTGTATAACCCAATTTAACAATTTTACACAACTGTTGCAACATATTTTTGGTTTTGATAACCTCTAAGCAAAGTACATACCTTTTTGTGTGTGTAAGTGGATGTTGTGTGAATGTATGTAGAGGTAAAAGTTTGGCACTGCCTGCCCTTCTTAATTGCTTTTTATCTTTTTTTACTAGTTAAATTCATTTTAGGCAATTTTATACATAGGTACATTCTGATGGCTTTTGACCCTACTTTATCTCTCTCTGAATCCAGTCATGTCCTTTCCTCCATACTAGTATCTTTCCATGATTCATGTCTTTTTTTTCCCACTAAGTGCTTTTCTTATTTCTCCCTTTGTTTATTCAACACGGAGGTGTCACAGATTTCACACATTTCCACAGGAAGGGAGAGATTGAGGCAGATCAAGGATGGACCATGGGAAAGTTGAAATGGACCTTTGAGGAGCTGTTGTTGCACCTCACTCTTTACAGTTAACCCAGAGTCATGACAAAGTGAAATGGTACAGTCAATTTAATGTAGACCACAATCATGGTATTATCCAACATTATTGCTTTTGTTTGATTGCATGGTCTTAGTCCTTCACAAAAGTAGGCCAGGCTGGACTGGAAAAGATGGTTTAACTGTTCTTTCAGATGACCTGTGTTCTGTTCCTATGAACCACATGACAGCTCACAACTGTCTGCAATGCCAGTTCATTATGATCTAAATTCCATATTAGTTACCTTTCTATTCCTGTGATAAAACACTGACCACAAGACATATGGAAGAAAGGGTAAATTGGGCTTATGGTTCCTGAAAGATGAGAGTCCATGATGGCAGAGCTGAGGAATGGTAGTTGGGGCAGAAAGCCAAAAACTTATATCTTGAATTTTTTTTTTTTGTTTTGTTTTATTCCCTTCTTCTCGGACGTATCACCAAGAAAAGGTGCATGGTAAGTGTCTCAGTTCCTTTCCCTATCAAAAGCATCACAAGGAAAAGGGTTGATTACTGCTCATACTTTCGTTTACTGGGTAAGGAAGTCAAGGTAGCAGGGACATGAAGAACAGGACCCATCATCTTCACAACCAGGAAGCAGGGAAAGCTCAAGCATGAATCTGCTCAGCTCCCTTTCCACTAATGTGGTGTAGGATCCCAGCAAGGGAGTGGTACATCCACAGTGAACATGCACTCGACCTCAAGATAATCCTCAGCATCATTTCTATCTTCTGATATTTATGGTTTTTATGCTTCTTGGTCCATAATGTTCCCTTACCCTTACAGTGAGGGTGGTATCCCTTATTCTCTGTGTCTTGTATAGCCAAAAGTCTCTGCATTCACCTCCATTCATTATATATATATTTAAACATTTCACCTAATTTTCTGATGCAGTGTCTCTCATTGAATCTGGAATAGCCAGGTAGCAAGCGTCAACAATATTTCCTCAGCAACAGGAGTACAGCTTCATGCTGCCTCACCTGACTTTTTATGTTGGTGCTAAGTATCCAAGCTAAAGTATTCATACTTGCATGTTAAGAACTTTACTAACAGAGCCAACTCCCCAGCCCCAGACTTCCTCAGAAGCCATATAATGTCTTTTCCTTATCATTTTCCTATTCTTTCTCCATGTTTGAGTACTTTCTATGCCTAGAAGATATATGCTTTCTTATTATCAATTCTCTATACTTGTTTAGGAATGCACTCCTGCTTGGTATTTTACTGTCTTCCTTTTTTTCTGCTCTTCTAATATAATTATTAGTTGTATTCTCTTCAAGGTTGGGTGAGATCTTAGCAGTTAGAAAAGGAAAAGCAATTTTGTATCATGTACACCACCTGCTTAATTCCACCCTATCATATGCCAAATTGCTGCTTATATACATCTGCTTTAGTTCTGTGGCTCAGCACTTATCTCTCTGACTATGAAACAAATGTTCCTTAATATTCAGTAGAGGAAATGAATAAAGCAATCATAAAATAGAACTTTGCTATTAGAAAGAGGAGGGAGAGATACTGACAATATGAATGAATGGGTAAAGATATTTGAAGCCTAGGCTGAAGTTTAAGACTTGTATAGGATTTGAGATGCTGATAATTTCTGTGATTGGAAATGATAAGGTCTTTAATTTCATCAAGCTGTTATACATGAGCTAATTTGAATGACATGAACCCATGTAGGAGCAAAAAGTAAGAAACAAAATATCCACCTAAGGAGAAACAGTATTATATACAAGAGTAAATATGACCACCACAGGCTTTAAAGAAGAGGATATGGTAGGAATTTTTTTTTTCATTTTTACGTGCTTAGCACTGACAACGCTCAAGTTTCTATATAGACATCAGACACAAGATGGAAATTGAGATGCCATATGAAAGCAATACGAAGAATTCCATCTTAACTATTTCCTCCATGGAGATGCAAATTCCTTCTAGAGATCTAAGCATTTGATGATGACTATTTGTCAGATGGTTCTCTCCAAACTGTTTTTCAACTGAATTATTTCATTACTTACCTAGTTGACTCTGTGTTTAAAATAAACCCACTTTGTTTCCTCCTAAGTTCCCTGTCTTACCATGTCTTCTCTTACATCATTCAGACTTGATAATTTGAACACATTCTCTCACATCTCTCATACAGCATTATGTAAAGATCCTTGCATGTAGTTGGTATTCTAGGAATCTCTGTTGAGCTAACAAAAGGAGGAATTGTGATCACAAATACTGTGGAAGTAAAAATTAAAATAGGTACCCATCCTTGAACTTACAGACATCCTCATATGAAAGGGAATAAAATATAAAATGTGTAGACTGAGAATTGCAACTTCCATCCAATGATCTCATTTGCAGAAGCACTGAACTTAATTGTATCATGGGAGTCAGCAATAGGCATCATTAATAAAGTCAAACTACTTAATCCTTAACAAAGTTACATTGTACAACATGTAATTTAATGTCTTAAATATTACTATAGTTCTCTCATAAAATACCGTCTGTCTAATTTAATGCTTCACTCTTCTAACTGATTGAGTTTGTAGTCATGATTGACTAGAGAGTTTTATTCCCAGGCCTTTCACAAGATTGATCAGGCTGTAAAAGTTTCTAAAGTAAATTATGCATTTAGTCTATAATGCATTATTTATTAACTTAAATATTTATTAGACAAACACACTATATACTTATGACATCATTTCATAAAATGCAGTTTTTTCTCTGTCTAACCTCGCAGACTTAGGAGGATTTTTTTTAATATTTATACCTCAATGCTTATAAGATGAAAATCATTGAAAATTGAGCTAATAGTAACAAATTAATGATTACAAATATTATGATTCAGATATGTATATAAAGAAAAAAATTACATGTCACGTAAAAATGTCTTTCAAAGATTAGTTTTTGGTTGTGTTGGTAACTTTGGAATGAGTAAGTGAGTAAGTGAGTGAGGTTTAATGACTCTCTCAGGTCAAATACTGTAGTAATGGGAATCTTCTCAATCAAAAAAAATGATTAGTTATCCATAAAAATTGATAATCTCTCAAAATTTGAAATTAACCTATTTAATTAATAAGTACTAGTTTAAAATCAACTATGCATCAGGCACAAGCTTCAAAGCTTAAATTTAGCAGGTATTTCTTTTAAATAATGAGTAAATATTGTTCTGCAATTGTATAAAAGCTATTCATTTACATTTAGGAAATGAAAATAATCCAAGGACTTTTGATGAACATCTTGAAAAATTCTCAAAAGCTGTAAAAGTATAAATAAATAATTTGTGCTAGCTTTAATTTTCTTCTTTTTTTTCAGAAATACTTCACAGTTTTATTAGGATGGTCACCAGATTACTGCTGTAAAACTGCTTATAAAACCCAATACCATTATCTCCTTGTACTAAGGTCAAATCTAATTGGATCAAGGAACTCCACATAAAACCAGTGACACTGAAACTTATAGAGAAGAAAGTGGGGAAAAGCCTTGAAGAAATGGGCACAAGGGAAAAATTTCTGAATAGAACAGCAATGGCTTGTGCTGTAAGATCCAGAATTGACAAATGGGACCTCATGAAACTGCAAAGCTTCTGTAAGGCAAAAGACACTGTCAATAAGACAAAAAGGCCACCAACAGATTGGGAAAGGATCTTTACCTATCCTAAATCAGATAGGGGACTAATATCCAATATATATAAAGGACTCAAGAAGGTGGACTTCAGAAAATCAAATAACTCCATTAAAAAATGGGGCTCAGAGCTAAACAAAGAATTCTCACCTGAGGAGTACCGAGTGGCTGAGAAGCACCTGAAAAAATTTTCAGCATCCTTAATCATCAGAGAAATGCAAATCAAAACAACCCTGAGATTCCATCTCACACCAGTCAGAATGGCTAAGATCAAAAATTCAGGTGACAGCAGATGCTGGCGTGGATGTGGAGAAAGAGGAACACTCCTCCATTTTTGGTGAGATTGCAAGCTTGTACAACCACTCTGGAAATCAGTCTGGCGGTTCCTCAGAAAATTGGACATTGTACTACCGGAGGATCCAGCAATACCTCTCCTGGGCATATATCCAGAAGATGTCCCAACTGGTAAGAAGGACACATGCTCCACTATGTTCATAGCAGCCTTATTTATAATAGCCAGAAGCTGTAAAGAACCCAGATGCCCTTCAACAGAGGACTGGATACAAAAAATATGGTACATTTACACAATGGAGTACTACTCAGCTATTAAAAGGAACAAATTTATGAAATTCCTAGGCATATGGTTGGACCTGGAGGGCATTATCCTGAGTGAAGTAACCCAATCACAAAAGAACTCAAATGATATGTACTCACTGATAAGTGGATATTAGCCCAGAAACTTAGTATACCCAAGATATAGGATACAATTTTCAAAACACATGAAACTGAAGAAGAACGAAGACCAAAGTGTGGACACTTTGCCTCTTCTTAGAATTGGAAACAATCACCCATTAAAGGAGTTACAGAGACAAAGTTTGGAGCTGAGACAAAAGGATGGACCATCTAGAGACTGCCATGTCCAGGGATCCATCCCATAATTAGTCTCCAAACGATGACACCATTGCATACACTAGCAAGTGTTGGCTGAAAGGACCCTGATATAGCTGTCTCTTGTGAGACTAGGCCGGGGCCTAGCAAACACAGAAGTGGATGCTCACAGTCAGCTATTGGATGGATCACAGGGCCCCCAATGGAGGAGCTAGAGAAAGTATCCAAGGAGCTAAAGAGATCTGCAACCCTGTAGGTGCAAAAAGATTATGAAATAACCAGTACCCTGGAGCTCTTGACTCTAGCTGCATATGTATCAAAAGATGGCCTAGTCGGCCATCACTGGAAAGAGAGGCCCATTGGACTTGCAAACTTTATATGCCCCAGTACAGGGGAACGCCAGGGCCATAAAGTGGGAATGGGTGGGTAGGGGAGTGGGGGGGGAGGGTATGGGGGAATTTTGGGATAGCATTGGAAATGTAATTGAGGAAAATACATAATAAAAAATATTTAATAAGAAAACCCAATACCTTCCAATAGATATTTTAAAAATAAACTCGCAGTTCATAAATGCTATTCTTTTTAAAAATTATTTTATTTATTTACATTTCCAAAGTTTTCCCCTCTCTGGTACCCACTCATCGAACCTCTCATCTCATTCCCCTCCCCTTTGCCTCTAAGAGGGTTCTCACCCACCCACTCCTACTTCATCTCTCTAGCAACCCCCTTTTCTAGGGCATCAAGCCTCCACAGGACCAAGTGCATCCCTTCCCACTGAGGCCAGATAGATAAAGCAGTTCTCTGCCACCTTTGTAGCTGAGACCACAGTATGGCCCACATATACTCTTTGGTTTGTGATTTAGTCTCTGGGAACTCTCTGGGGCCTGGTTAGTTGATATTGTTGTTCTTCCTGTGGGGTTGCAATCCCCTTCAGCTTCTTCAGTCTTTCCCCTAAATCTTCCATAGGAGACCCTGGGCTCTGTCCAGTGGTTGAATGGTTGGCTGTAAATAGCTGCATCTGTCTCAGTCAGGTGCTAGTAGAACCTCTCACAGGACAGCCATGCTAGACTCCTACTGCAAGCACGTGGGGTCAGCGATAGTGTCAGGGTTTGGTGTCTTCAGATGGGGTGGATTCTAAGTTGGGGTCATCTCTGAATGGCCTTTCTTTCAGTCTCTGCTCCTTTTTTTTCCCTTCATTTCCTTTAGACAGGAATAATTCTGAGTCAAAAATTTTGAGATGGGTGGGTGGCCCCATCCCTCAACTGGGGCCATCTACTGAAGATGGTCTCTTCAGGTTCCATCCCCTTAAGAAGCAAAAAACATACTTTCCTACATAGGAATTATTTACCCATTCCCTTTTTAAGACTTCCAGTGGAGGGAGAGGATGCCTACCAACTACAAAATCTTCAACACAAAATTTGTCCTGAATATAAGAAGCAGAGGGATACAGATAGAGAAGACACAGCCAGGCAGTGGTGGCACACATCTTTAATCCCAGCAACTGGGACGCAGAGGCAGGCAGATTTCTGAGTTCAAGGCCAGCCTGGTCTTCAGAGTGAGTTCCAGGAAAGGCAGGACTACATAGAGAAACCCTGTCTGAAAAAACAAAATAAAACAAAACAAAAAACAAACAAACGAAAGATAGAGAGGACACATATCCCCTGGAAGAGCGCCAACCCCTGACACGTTTAATGATACTCTGCTATGCTTGAAGACAGGAGCCTATCATAACTGCTTCCTGAGAGGCTTCATCCAGCGGCACATGGGAACAGATGCGGAGAGCCACAGCCAAACATAAGCTGGAGCTCAGGAAGTCTTATGGAAGAGAGGGAGATAGGATTGAGCGAGCCAATGGGATGAGAACTAAAGCACCAAGAAAAGGGCATGCAAAGGCTGGATCTAGGTCCCCTCCATATATGTAGCAGGTGTGCACCTTGGTCTTCATGTGGCTGCTCTAAAAATTGAAGCAAGGGTTGTCTTTGACTCTGTTGCTTTCCATTGGATCCCATTCTCCTAGCTGAAATGCCTGGTTGGTCTCAGTGGGAGATGATGTTCTTAACCTTGTTATGACTTGATTTCCCAGGGTAAAGTGGCACCCAAGGGGGTCTTTCTCTTATCTGAGGAGAAGGGGAAGGGTTCATCGAGGAAGAGATTTTAAGGGAGGACCTGGGAGGAGAGGAGGAGGGGCAGCAATCAAAATGTAAAGTGAATAAATAAATTAATGAAAAATATAAACATAAAGAAACATGTACAGAACTGCAAAAATGTATTTAGAATTGCAAATATGTTAAATTTGTTGACCACCCTGAAACTCTATTATTTATCTATTTCTGAACTATCACATCTAAATAGTAACTTCCTTAATATTCCAATCATCAGAACCCATTCTTATGCAATTTAGACTGGATTTGAACTTATGATTCTCCTTTCATAGCTTTCTGAGTGTTAGGACCATACCAGCATGGCTGCCTCAAGGTTTTAACAAAGTTCAGCAGTTGGCCATTTCTTTCTTTATAATATTGTGACCTATTGTTTGCTCATTTATTGGTAGGAATTTACTTAGTATTTCACTGATTCCAAATAGCAATCTTTGTTCCAAAAGCCCTAGAGAACATTATAATGGGAACAGTTATATTTGATGTCATAAGAACAAAGGCTATCATTGGTAAAGTAGAAACTTCTATTTTCTTTGAAAAATTGGTTATTAGAAATGTTATTTTGTTTGGGCACATAGGTGAAAGGATGTCTTGCTAAAGCAAACATGTGAAAGAATGCTTTCCTGAATCAGACACAAGTGTAAGGATGTTTTTATATAGCAAAGAGATGAAAGGATCCAGGATGAAGGAATATAAATATGACCACACAGACAGTGGAAGACAAGCACTGAGAATTGGTTTGGTCTGCTCCACCTTGGTATTCATCTCTAAGGCAAGCATGTATTGGTTGGCCTTACATAGCATTGTTGAGCTCAACTTGGGTAACAACACCATTGAGAGAAACTAGCAGTTTGCCACCTCTGGCGCCTCAGCTCAGGCTCACTGGCAAGCCCTGTCCTTCCTTCAGGATCTATAGCTGCTGGTTTGTGTCTGGTTTCTGCTTGCTGAAAGGACTGAACTGTAGCTGCCAGTTCATACTTGATATCTGCTTGCCTAGAGGACTGGTCTTCAGATGCTGAGTCATATTTGGTGTTTGCTGTGGGACTGAACTTCTGAGAAAGAAGTTTGAGCTTGCCCCCAAAGAACTATTGCTGAACTCCTATTCAGAACTATTGCTGAATTCCTTTCCCCCATATCCTAATAACTTTTCTCTTCCACTACATCTGCTGGGTGGTGGGCTAGTAGAGTGGTTGAACTCTTATTAAAAGTAGGTTGAAAAAATTATACCTAAATATTGATAACAAGATTGCTTACTTAATAAATTGCAATAAGGAAAATGCAATAAGGTTAAAACAAGAATAAAATACAATCTAGTATATGAAAATAGGTAGGAGCATGGAAGAATATATATGTGTGTGTGTGTGTGTGTGTGTGTGTGTGTGTGTGTGTTTATTTCTCTGTATAAAAATGCATTGACTCAACATGAACTTAAATTGAACATTTTACCTCAAAATCTTTCAATAATTAAGATTTATATATCACAATATTACACTAAACTCAGTTTAGAATCTTCTCTCAACATTTTGTTACTTGGTAAGAGCAGTAACCTAGTGACATTAATGACTTTAAATTTAAATTATATATCTCAACATTTTATCTTATCTATTTGTCTTAATTAGGGTTTTATTATGAAGAGACACCATGACCAAATAAACCCTTATAAGGAACATTTAATTGAGGTGGGCTTACAGTTTCAGAGGTCCAGTCTAGTATTATCATAGCAGGGAGCATGGAAGCACCCTGGCAGACTTGGTGCTGGAGAAGGAACTGAAAGTTGTACATCTGGATACAAAGGCATCCAGAAAAGAGATTGACTCTTTCACACTGGGCAGGGCTTGAGTATTATGAGCCCTCAAAGCCCACTTACACAGAGACACAATTCCACCAACAAGAGCACACCTACTAATGATAGCATTTCCCATGAGCCAAGCAATTCAAACAACCTAATTCCACTCCCTGGCCTCCATAGGCTTGTTTAAACACATGAGTCTATGGGGGCCATACCAAGCCATAACATAACGCAAAATACATTTAATCCAACCTCAAAAGATTCCAGTGTACAATAGTCTCAACAACATTAAAAGCCCAAATTTCAAAGTCTCTTTAGAGATTAATGCAATCTCTTAACCATAATTTCCTATAAAATAAAAATAATAAAACATACCACATACTTCCAACATATTGTGGCACAAGATATACATTACCCTTCCAAAATGTCATAGCGAAGAAAACTGGACCAAAGCTAGACCCAAAACTAGCTGGGATAACTCTGCATCTCCATGTCTGATGCTCCACTCCTTTCAGCTTTGATGACTCCAAGACACTTTTTTCTTTTGGGCTGGTTCCATTCCCTGTTAGCAGCTTTCCTTGGCAGGTGGCCTACAGCTCTGGCATAAATACCATCTTGTGGTCTCCAAGGCAACTTCAACTTTATAGCTTCCTGTTCCAATGTCTGGGATCCACACATAATCTGGGAACCTCCAAAGGGCTTAGTTCACATCTACAACTTTGGTCTCTGTAGTATTCTAGGCTCTGATTGACTCCTCTTCACTGATGCTGCTGTTCTTGGTGATCATCCCATGGTACTGGCATCTGGAGTCTTCTGCTGCAACTAGACTTCACTAATAGCTTCTCATGGCTTTCTTCATGATACAATCCTTAGCATCTTTTTATCTCTCTTCTCTGAGCTGTAAATTGCAACTGAGACTATACCTTCACCAATGGCCTTTCCTGGCCTCTCACAGTGCCCAACCTCAGCTGCTCTCCATGACCCCACATGCCTTCAAAGCCAGTTCTACCTGGGTGATCCTGACATATTACTAATTTTGTCTACCAGCATGATGCCTATCTCTGGAAAACAGCTTCTTTGTGCAAACAAACAAACAAACAAACTTCTTCCCAGAAGATTTCACCTCAGTGATGCAGGTGTTTTTCTTAATGACAAGTAATTTATTATCTTCAGCTAACCAGCACCCCAGTAACTCCCTATCTTGAGGACTAGAACCAGAGCCACATCACCATAGTTGTGAAGTGCTAATTCTCGCTGAGACTGAATTAAGCCCCTTTTGTTCTTTGTTATCACCAGCATTGTATTTTTCAACTTCTTCACTACCTATGCCTGGCTGTCCTTGAATTTTCCTCTGAAGACTGACGTTGAACTCAGAGATCTTCATATATCTGTCTCCCATGTTCTGAAATAAAAGGTGTGTATTTGGAACTTGCACTGTCCCAGCCTGGCCTTGAGTTCAGAGACCTGCTTGCTTCTGCTGGGATTAAAGGCATGTATACCTTTCCTAGACCTAAATTCAACATGGCCACTATGCTTCAAGGTCTGGACCACAGACGTGTCCCCATTTCTAGATTGTAGTTCATTCCAGATTAAAAGTCCAAATGCAATCAATAACCAGATCATAATAATGCCTACATGATTAACTATCCCTTGTTCAACTGCAAAAGCATAAACAATAAATTTAGCTGGGTGGAATCTTGCCTCAAGATTACCAGTTCCTTAATTACTTTTAATGTCCTTAAACATAGTATTTAGCTCCATTTGACTTCCTGGTGCCCCTTTAATACTTGAACCAAACATTTTGTATTTTTCCTTTCTAAGCTTGCTACACTTGATCAAAATGATCTTCGTGAGAGTAAACCACAGGACAAAATGTAAACTTGGTTGATTTGAAACTTCCTTTGTCAATGCAACTCATCTGAGTCTCTTCACCTTAGCCTTAGGCAGACTCTTCATACAAGAGCAAAAAAGCAACCATGTTCTTCACCAAATGAGTAAAATATTAATCATACTGTTAAGATATAAGAAATTTAACTGAGTATTGTAGATGAGAATAAGGAGGTACACTGTAATGAGTAAAACATGTGCATGATTGATTCTACATGTCAGAGTCAATGTTCTTTATTGTTTTAAGACCTAGACTCTCATTCTTCATTTTGCATTGGTGAGTTGTACTTAGAATCATTGAAGCTATTTCAGTTGTTCAACCAACCATTAATTGCTTGTAGTTTTTTTTCTTTCTTTCTTTCTTTTTTTTTTTTTTGAGTAGGGCTGGGACTCCACTAGAAAATGCTTCTCATGAGAGTCAAAGACCATCTAACAAATACCCTAGTTCCAATACCAAGCATATCCTTTTGAGTTGTGGTTGAGGTAGTTCAAGGAACTACCAAAATCTTTTGTAAAGCAAAAGAATAATGAACAACACAAAACAACAACAAAAAGTACAACTTTTTGCTCCCATCCTTCAATGAGCTATAGCACAATGTTCCCTTTTCTTCACTTTCACACTTGCATCAGTCAAGTACACTTTATAATCCTAGGTTTTTTCTGTTTTTTGTTTTCTACCAGTTCCGACCTTCTGAAAATGATCTTCCGTCTGAACTTACTAGAGATTCCTTTCTTTCCTTTAATGACCTAGAGCTCTTTATTTATGAGTTAAGGTTCCTCCCTAATCTTCTTATTTCCACTTTCACTTCTAGATGACAGTTTTTCTGTGGTCCACAAAGCATCCAAAAGCCTGAATTTTACTTATTTCTTTATTAATACTGTATGTTCTTTCCTGGAGAAATCTAAGTATTCTTATGATGATTGCTTCCTTTTTTTTTAATTAGGTATTTTCTTCATTTACATTTCAAATGCTATCCCAAAAGTCCCCCCAGACCCTACCCTTCAATCCCCTACCCACCCACTCCCACTTCTTGGCCCTGGTGTTCCCCCTTACTGAGGCATATAAAGTTTGCAAGACTAAGGGGCCTCTCTTCCCAATGATGGCCGACTTGGCCATCTTCTGATACATATGCAGCTACCGACATGGGGATCCATCCCATAATCAGCCTCCAAACGCTGACAGCATTTCATACACCAGCAAGATTTTGCTGAAATGACCCTGATATAGCTGTCTCTTGTGAGGCTATGCTGGGGCCTGGCAAACACAGAAGAGGATGCTCACAGTCAGCTATTGGATGGAGCACAGGGCCCCCAATGGAGGAGCTAGAGAAAGTACCCAAGGAGCTGAAGAGGTCTGCAACCCTATAGGTGGAACAACAATATGAACTAACCAGTACCCCCGGAGCTCGTATCTCTAGCTGATTGCTTCTTTCTTATAAGATGATACAAATTGAGGCCAGTGTGTCTTTTAACACATATGAAAAATCAAATCTTCATGATGCCTTCAGAATTACTTTGCTTGTTAGCTCAATTTAAATTATTGTTTCCTCTTTGAATTTATTATGTGATTTACATATGTCTTTATTCATTGATACATTGATTCATTCATTAATTTTTGACTGTGTGTGTATGTGTGTGTGCATGTGCGCACGTGCGCACGCAAGCTCAAGGGAATACATGTAGAGTCGGGTATATATGTAGATATTAGAAGACAACTTTCAGGAGCCAGTTTTCTATTCTAGAATGTGATTACCAAGAACAGGATGCAGGTTTTCAGATTTGGCACCAGGAATCATTATATGCTGAGCGATCTCACTGGTCCCTGTTGACTGATTTTGAATATACTCAGTCAGGGCACAGAACTATTACTCCATGTATCTGAAAATTTCTTTCTGGTTACTGAGAAACTGGCTGAGCTATGAGACAGAATCAGAAAATGTCAAACTTTATTTCACAACCTTGAGTAAATACGTTTATCTAAAACAAAACAATACAACACCACCCAAACCAAAAAGACATCATGTACTTGGGAGGAAGACGTTTTAGGAATTATACAGTAGAAATAGAAGGATGACAGGATGGATTCAAAAATATTTCACTGTACACATATACAAAGTTGTGAAGAATCAAAAAAAAATCAACTTAAAGTTCTGAAACAATGTAGCCTCAAAAAAATAAATTTGATAAAAATACTGATTTTCTGAATCAAAATTTTAAATGCCAATCTACATTATGCTAAAGTATGATATCAGTTGTATCTATGTATATCAGACATACATAGAACACAGTATTACTCTGCTGTATGATAATCATCACCATAATGTTAATTATTAAATAATTATCATTTTGATTAACATAACAATTAGCATTCTGATACATGTTTATTCACTGCTTTTGTTTTTTTTTGTTTCTTTGTTTTATTTCTGACTTAAATTTTATTTTTATTTAAAGCATATGTTCTGGAATCAAATGCCTCCTGCTGCTTAGCAACTTTTCCTTCTGCCAATAATTAATTCATCATATCTTTCTGTGAAGCTTAACTTGTGAGTCTTTTCACGTAGCTCACTCTGAACATAATCAGACAGGCACTCTTCCTGTGTTTATCTTGTGTTGTAAGGATTAGGGATGTTTGCCTTTGACCCCACCCCATCTTTCCGACTCAGATCCTTCCTTTCACTGTTGTTACTGTTTGAGCACTTGACCCCCATTGAGAATTATGCTTCGAACTGTCAGGAGATGGGGATATATCTTGAAGAAGTGGGTCACTGGGAGCTGGGTTTTGAGATTTTCTAACCCGGTCCTTTTTTTTTTTTTTTCCAACTCTTATAGCTGGTTTCCCACTCATTGCAACCATGTCTCTCACAATTCAGCCATGGTGAAGTCTTCCTTACACGCTCTTTCTACCATTATGGATGGTAGGCCCTCAAACCATAGTCAGAATAAATTCTTCCTTTGTACTTTGTCACAGGTGCTAGGAAGAAAATTATAACCTGGCCTCTCTGTCTTACTCCTTCAGTTTTTCTTTTTCTTCCTCATTTTCTCTTCCCCTTTGTTCCTCTCGCCTTTTCTCTTTGTCTGCTTCTTCCAAACTGTCTTCTTTTATCTTTTTATCCTTCCTTTTTCTCTTCTCTCCTTCTCTCTTCAGTGTCATTTTATTCCTTCAATTTACCAGAGTGCTGTATACCATAGACACTCAGTAGCCTACTGTTATTAAATCATAAAGTAAATGTGTAGATAGTTTTTTTGGCAACTGGTTTCTAGTGGATGTTTTCAATGTTATTATTATAATCTTAAACAATTAAATTCCATAACTAAAAAATGTCCCCAAAAAACAAAATATTATTTCCCAGCATATATCAGAGTTCATGTTATTAGTAGTTTCCATCCTGACTTCAAGAACTTTTCTTTGTAACAACTTCTGTCAAATGCAGTCACAGCACCACTACTGGCAACTCTCATGGGATTATTGTCCCCACAAGGCAGTACATTAATTTCACACTGTGGCTCATTAATGGTATTGTCACTCTCTCAGAGTGAGGCATGGGAGTTTGGGAATTCTTTTTTTTTTTCTTTCTTTCTTTTTTTTTTAATCTTTTGGCTTGTATTCTCTTCCTTCAACAAGAAATCATTCCACCTGAGAAAATGACACCTAATAGCACATCATGAAGTCACACACAGCCACCTTCTGTATTTTGCTTTTGAACTTGAGCATATTATTTACATAATTATTCCACTATCTATGTGTATTTCAATGATTCCCTATGTGTAATTAATAATATATGTATGAAATTATCAAGTGAGTCTTTCTGATAGCAGTGTCTTCACTCTAATACAAAGACCTCCTTGAGATTAATTTTCTACTGCTATTAGAAAACATCATGACCAACAAAATTTTGAAAGAAAATATTTAATTGGGCATTAACTTAATAGAGGGTTAGAGTCCATGAGAGAAGAGCAAAAATATGGCAAGGGGATCAGCTTGCATCTTATCTGCATGCATGAGGCAGATAGAAATGCATTGGGAAAAATGGAAGTCTTTTGAAACATTTAAGTCCACTCCCAGTGGCAGAGCTACTCAAACAAGGCCATAGATCCTAATCTTTCTTAAACAGTTCCACCGACTGGGAACCAAGTATTCAAACATACGAGCCTAGAGTTGCCACTCTTGTTCAAACCACCACACCTATGTTGGGGAACTATTGTCTAAACCAATTGGTAGTTAACAATGTAAAGTTTACTCTTTCTTCTTCTGCATAAGATTCAATATCTACTTTGGATAAATGAATATTTAATAGGATGAAATCATTCCACAGCTTGAACCATTTAATAAACATTACCACAGAACACACATAGATTTGTGTATTAGAAATATGGTAAAGATCAGAGATAAAAGGGTATTAACCTTCATCTGACTTTACTGGGATGATCTGACTAGAAAAACAAACAGACAGACAGATCCAGTAAATTTAGATATCAGTGTGTTCTGAAGAAAGACAAAATAAACTCCATGACATCGGGTGATAATTATGAAGGGGATCATGTAACTGAAGTTAGAATGCAAAGATATGGCACACATTTTACTGGCTTTTGAGGACAGTGCATGCATGTAGTGTGCTGATATATATGTTGGCAAAGTATCCCAACAGATAAAAATAAATAAGTCTGTACAGGTCTTCTCAGTCTGTGAGTTCATTTCTATATTTGTCTTATTGTGTCCGAACAATGTTGCTTCTTGCAGTCATTACCACTTTGGCTCTTATAATCATTTCCATCTCCTTTTCTGTATTGATCACTCATAGTAAACACTCAAAAATCATGGATAATTTTCTTTCACTTTTATAAGCTTCCTAAAATTGTATTATTTATTTACTATGTTTGTGAATTTGCATGTGTATGATATTTCACAGAAATATGTGAAACTCAGAAAACAAATAGAGGGAGTTGGTTCTTTTCTTCTACCATATGGATCTCAGGGACTAAGTTCAAATTTACTGGCTTGGCCACAAGAGCTTTAACAACTGGGCCATATTGCCAGACCTTCGCATGAGCAATTTTTAAAATCTTGAATGATATTAGAAGAGTAGTGTGATAGTATGATAATAACCTGCAATATTGAATTTAAATAATTAAGATATCAACTCTTTGATTATTCCAAAGATTCCAAATAACAATATAAAAGTTTTGCTTTAGTACCTAATTGCCATTATTCTTTCAGTATTTGACTGCATTTTAATTTTAAATAATTTTCCCCTTAGTACTAAAATATATGAATATATAATCAATTGTTACCAAAGAACATCTGGAGAATTGACAGTTTAATTTCTGATGCTTTAATACCTGGAAGTCTGAACAGGAACTCAGAAGAATACCTTGTTGGTTTTAGGGAAAAACTGAAACTCAATAAGATCCATTGAATATTGATCAATGTTTAAACTTAGAGTTTAATAAACTCTGAGCTCATAAATGCAGCCCAGTGAAAATCAATTATTAATAATATAAAAATAGCTAGAAATATTTCAATTATCTTGAGAAAATTTTAAGCTATAAAAACAACTTGCATATATGTTATGTGTAGATGTGAAAAGAATAAAAAAAATGAATCCAATCTGTAGACTTTGCTTGCTGAGTAAGAGAAAAAAAATCAATCCTAATATTCATAGATGCATAATAGCAAAATAATTGTTTTTGAGTTTGGCAGGTCTGTGCCTGACTCTAGCTTATTATAAGATTATATCCATAACACATTATCTGATAAATGTTAGACAAAAGCAATAACACTATGTCATTTTTGTTAAAAGTCAGTCCTCAAAACACCCTAAATAACAAGATCATTATAAAGAAAGCAAATACTACAGCAGGCACTGCACACTGAGTGCCTGCAACTTTATATAGGCACTTGATATATCTCTTTATAATGAGTAGTTACTTGAAACTTCTAATTATGATAATAGAAAAGAACTGTAGTATTTCAATAATTTTGTCCTGAGTAATATGTAAATGTCTCTCACAATTTTTTAACAAGTGCATTTTTCTATAGGTCCCACATTAGGTCCTGAATACTGTATTAAATATGAGGCTTTAGGCAAGTATGCAAACCATATATTGTCAAGAGCCTGACTACCCAAAGAATATGACATTTTTAGGAAGACGCTTTTTTCCACTTTGGAGGATTTTGACTTCTCAGGAAATTACTCAAGGTATGAGATATTAAAACGGGGCCCAAGACTGAACCACTGAGAGCTTGTTGTAAATGGAGGGACCAGTGTGAATATGGGTCTTTGAAGGCATAATTCATGATGGATTTACTTGGCAATAGGCTAAGGGTCTTGAATCCTGCAAGTATGCACATATATGTACTTCAATTTTTCCTTCCCTTGTTTCTCCTGATGCTGATCCTAGGATGTTTCTGAGCATTATCCTTTAGGCATTCATCTGGATTCCACATTAACAGTTCACTTTTCTGATCTCCATCATCACTTTCCTTCTGTCCACTCAGCTCTGAGATTTTTTTGCTTCTGCCTCATGTTGTTTGACTTCAGTTTGCTACCTTGACTGGCTTCTCTCCCTTGACACTGTTTTTGGCTTGGAGTCGAAAGCTGGACCAATAACACAGCAAGGGAAACAACTAATAGGTAACATCTAAGATTAAGTCAGAGAGTGATAAACAAACTTCACAGTGTTGTTCTTAAGAAATATAGTTTTAGGGACTGGAGAGGGGGCTCAGCCATTATACACAAGGCTCACAATCAAAAATATAAGAAATCTAGTTCTTGTCTAAGTTTCACATTTCTTTTATGACAGGAAACATCATGCATATTGGGAAACCAATGTTGATTCTCCTTCAGGACCTTTTTATTCTTTTGAATAAATGACATGAAGACAACTACACAACATGCCAAGAGTAGGACTGATGTAAATCTGTGCAAAAGTCTTTAATCAAAGATGGTTATTTCTTCAAAGCAATCTGTTGCCTAGTTCTGAAAAAAAATTCTGTTTCTCATGAAGGTCCTAATTTGAACGTCATATCTCACAGATGTCTTACTAAAAAAATTCTCAAATGTAGCCCTTCCGTTTCTATGACACTCACTAGTGCCTCAACTTTTTCTCCTTGCATCAATTGCTACCTGAATTTACATTACGTATTTTTGTTTTCTGTTTGTTCTAATCTTCTGGGATACTTGGTTCCTTATCTGCATCTCTACATCTGAGAGAATGGATTAGTGGTAGTTACAGGTACACATTCAATAATGAAAAGATCCTCCTGAACTTAAGATAGGGTTATGGCCTGACACATTGTGGTAAGTCAGAAATGTGCTAAGTATAAAATCTATAATAACCTAACATATTGATCACTATAGCTCAGCAATACACTGCACTAGGAAGCACCGACTACTCTGAAGATCTTGAAGCTGACAAACCTGCAGACTATAATCAGGACAATTGTGGTATTTGTCTAGTCAAAAGAAGATAGACATTCAAAATACAATGCACAGTTTTCACTGAGTGTATACTGATGCTGCACTATCACTCAAATGATCATGACATTGGGGATTGTTTGTATAGGATGTGAAATAAAATATGAAACCATTATTTCCAGCTATATAAATAGAAAATCAAAAGATGGAAAAAAATAGAATGATGGAATTGGAGTTATGTGTAGGCACCAAAGTTGCTTCTTTCCATACTATCCATTATAAGTTTGGACAATATAATGTGAAGGGGAAGGTTTGACACAATAATGCCAGGGGTTTTGATCCGACTGATCCCAAGTCTCAGAACTAGGGTGGCCTATCCTAACCAGGTAAAAGCAAATTTCCTCCCTGCTTAGGCCTGCCTGGATGAACTGCTCAGGTAAGACTCTGAAAAACAGAAGAACTCTTATCCCAAAGAAAAATATCATTTCCCATAGACAAAAGGCTAAGTATGGATTGAACTTAGTTTCTCTTCTCAAAGTTACCAATCAGAGATGTTGCTCCACTTCCTCAGATAAAATGCAGAGCTTTGTAATTGAGCATTGGATGAAGAATGGGAAATGGGAAGGAGACACATAAGCCCTGGAGTGGTGAGCATAACCTTAATGGTTGGTTGGAACACCCTGAAGAGCAAGAATGCTTTCAGGAATATAGAATAACAGATTTACCTGAACTCATTTATGGTCTGAAGGAAACAATAATTTCTGTCACATCATCCCCAAGTTGAAAATAATAACGCCCATCTCAAAAACAAATAATTATAAAAGTCTTGTCTAATAGTAATTAGACAGTGGGTTATATCATCTAATTAGTGCCACTGTCAGAGTGATTTGGCCTTATAAATTCTAATCAACTATTTAGGTGATTCTCAGTCTACTGAGATTTGATTACTCAGTATTACATGTTCTTATCTTTTTTGTTGTTGTTGTTTGGTTTCAGGTACATGTAATTTAGTCAGGAATCAAGTTCACCATGTAGTCAAATATAACATTAAACTGGACTATCTTGACAATCCATCTCCTAAACCCTAGGAATATAGGTGTAAGCCACCAGTCGTGCCAAATATTCTTAGAGTAAAGGCTATCTATCAAACACAAAGTCTATCATTTTCCACTGTGTATCAGCATATTAAAATAGTAGTATAGGCTATTAACACATTAATTAATTAATTAATTTTGGGTAAAGTATGCATGTGTGAGGGTGCACCTCATATGTCATGGCTCATATGTGGAAGCCATAAGACAATTTGAGACACTCAGTTCTCTCCTTTCACCATAGTGTTGGAGAAGAACCTAGGACCTTAGACTTGGTGGCTGGTCATTTGTTGTTGTTGTTTGTTGTTATTTTTCTGGGACATCTCACTGCGAGTGTGGACTGATAAAACAGCAGAAAACTGCACCAGAAAGAGGTCCAGGAAATAGCATAAAAATTGTGAAGTGTCCAGGCACGGTGGCTCATGTTTGTAATCCTAGAATTCAGAAGGTTAAGAGGATAACCACAATTTTAAGGATGGCAGGGGTTCATAGTGGATTTCAGACCAGCTTGGATGAGACTGATTGACATTCTGCCTTAAACACGTGAACAAACAAACAGGCAGGTAAAGGTGAGAACAAGGATGTAACAAATTTTTAAGTGAAGTGGTGTGAATCCCCATGTAGACACCTAAAGAGAGTAGGGTTCGAAAGAATAGTGGGCACAGTTTTCTTTTCAGTTATGTCCTTAGTAGAACATTTAACTTGATGGAACAAAGCTGAAGATCCTAAACTAGCTTTAGTTCTACCCAGCAAATATTTTGTCCAATGCACAAACAAATAATCAGAATATTGTCATGATCACATAGCTAGAGATTACTCAAGATGTTCCTTGTTAGTGATTTAAAAGGCAATCCCATGAATATTTAAATTTTTCATGTAGGTAAGTGTACTTATTACTGCTTTTTAATCTTAGAGTGTGAATTACATGTTATTATAAAGATATGAACTGTGTTTCTTTAAAATTATCATCATCATCATTTTTATCGATGGTGGTTTCTCTCTCTCTCTCTCTCTCTCTCTCTCTCTCTCACACACACACACACACACACACACAACTGAGATCCTTCAAAACAGGAGGGGAAATCATAATCAGAATAAATTTTATAGAGAAAATATCTATTTTCAACAAATAACATGTTTACTCTTCATTTTCTGTTGAAAATATATTTTTTCATACAATATATTCTGAATATAATTTCTCCTGTTTTGAAGTATCTAAGATCAATAGTCTTAGGCAATAATAATGATATTTTCTGGAGGGATTGCTATAGACCCCAAATAATTATTTCCCGTGTCACCCAAAAGTATTCCTATGATTATGCATTGATGACTCGTGCGAATTTTGCTTTTTTAGTTTATGATTTCCTTCTCCCAAAACACAATGGTACACAGTTTTAATTGAACAAGAAATTGATATATATCTTTGATGGTTGTATTACCACAATATATTAAAAGAAAGTGATTTGTATATCTTCTGCACATTATTGTCATTTTGAAGGTATGTATACTTTAGATGAATTTTTATTTACATGACCACAATCAGGTTTGTCAAATCAAGCATATTTTGATTTGATCATATTTTCTAAAGTAGAGAAACACAGCTATGTGGAAAAATTACATAACTTACTTTAGTAGAGTAGATTTTATAATGCTCTCAATCTTTCAAAACAAAGGCAGATGGCACACCACTGTCTTGTCATACAGTTTGAACCCCTGATATATGCTTGAAATCCTTATGATCATTATTGTATGAGAATTTAAAATCTCAGAAACTAATCAAATATAAATTTGCCTAAAGACTGTAGTTTAATACCATATGAGAAAAATGTGTGAATCTAAGTGAAGGTCGAAAGCATGACGACTTTGTCTTCTTTATATGATTTTTCTTTTAAATATTTTCCTCTCTCAGCTCACCAGCTGCAATTTAAGTAGTTCTTCTAATTTATTTCTTTTATTATTTCTGCATTGACAGGGGAGCCGATTTGGCATATAATTTATGTCTTATGTGTTTACAGTATGCAGTGGATGTAAGAACTATAAATAGTATTTTTTATAAAATGCTCTGGTGGAATCAGATCCTATGTCAGCAATTCCTTTTCACACGCAGCTGCACCCAAATAGTCCTTTCCCTGGGGAAGGAAATGCGCTGTTTCCCCTACGGCCACATGAAGAGATAAGTATGAAAAGCAGCTGGCAGAGGGCGGCTCTGCTCTGAGTGAGAGCTGCATTTCCTGACAATAGGGACCCTGGTACTGAATCCTGTCATTAGGATTGATGTAGTGTGGGGACTTTTCTATAGGAGGATCTATATTTTGTGATTGGCTGTGAGACTCAGCACAGTGAACACTTATTTTTTAACCAATAGAAACAGGTCACACACCTATACCTGACACATATATAAGAAATCATCTTTCTTCCCAATGTTAAAGAGGGCAAGTGAGACACAAGATATACATTGTAGAATATAACTTTGGTAAAATTTCTTTTTCTTTTCTTTCTTTTTTTTTTTGTTTTGTTTTGTTTTGTTTTGTTTTTTTAAGACAGGGTTTCTCTGTATAGCCCTGGCTATCCTGGAACTCACTTTGTAGACGAGTCTAGCCTCAAACTCAGAAATCCACCTGCCTCTGCCTCCCAAGTGCTGGGATTAAAGACGTGTGCCACCACCGCCTGGCTGGTAAAATTTCTTACATTCAGATTCATGGAATAAATAAAGGCTGTATAATATGAAATATACCTGAAGACATTTATCCATAAAATACATATAAAATTTTAAATAGCTTTCTTGGTCAGGATGGAAGTTTTATAACACCTATCACTGTTGAAAGAACCAACAATATATATGACCTAGGCTCTGAATTCCTTAAATTAAATATTTAAATACAGATTACCTCATAATACATACATGTGCATATCTTGGTAAAATTTCCATTCAGGTGTGCTAACTAAAACCTTAGAAAATTATATTAGACAGAGCTGTCCAAAGGTAACCCAGTATCCAAATGATATCAATTTTGCTGACTAAACACTATTTGAATGTACCCATATTCCCACACCTACTAGGCTGTCTTAATTCATGCTGTCTTTGCCTTTCAAGACGACAAGTGCAACAGAGTCACATTATATGCTATCATCCAGGCATGTCCTCCATTAATTCATTCCCCCAAAGGACAAGCAGGAAGAACCTTTTAAAATGTAAATCTGATTATACTCTTCCTTGAATAAAACAATTCAGCAATGTTTCATCCAAATTTGATTCTCCAGATTCACTTGCAGAACCTATAATTCTTGTTTGCACCTTTTTTTTTTTTTTTTTTTTTTTTTTTTTTTGTGGTGTCTCCACTTCAGTCAGAATTTAGAACCTTCTGTCAAAGGGTCTTTATGTGCACTGCCATCTGGACTTTCTTTTCTTTTCTTCACTGATTAACATTATCAATACTTCATAAATTCATGTTGAATAGAAGTTCTTTCCTGACCTCTGTAGACAGTGTCAACCTATTGAACATTCTTGATGTCATATTCCTCTGTTTTTTAGCATATGTTATAAGTGCATACTTTTCTTTGCTTTGTGATTATTAAATGAGTGTGAATTAAATGAGTGTGAATTAAATGAGTGTTGGACTGAGGTTCTGAGAAAACAACTTGTTTTGACTATTGAATTCCTAGCCTGACTTAGTTCCTGGTAGAGAGGAAGAAACCATGTGCATCTGTGGATTGACTTAACAAATGATCTTTTTTTTTTTTTCTGTATGTAAAGTATAGGCTTTTAGGAGTGAAAATTGTGGATGTATACTGGATTGATCAAAGTTAATACTTAAAAAGCATTTTGTTTAGGCTCAAGTGTCCTTGTCACCCACTTTTTATATAACTATATAATTATAGGTTTTAAACCTATGACTAGAAATGATTATTTAGGTACACACACACACATATATTTGTATATTCATATATATATATGAATAAGAGATAAATTATTCTTCTTTATGAATTTCATACTATGGCAATAAAAGAATAGATTAATTACTTTCCAAGTAATTCCCTTGTTTGTGACATCTAAAATGTTTTAGGATGGTGGTTCACTTTAAGCTTTTTATATCTACATTTCATTGTGACAGTTGTGAAAGATTTTAGGCTGCTACCAAGACCTAACTGGGTCTCTATCTAGGAAAATCCCTCACCTAAAAGGAAGTAGGAAGGTGTCTCATCCCAGGGACTGTTCATCCAAACAATTCTGCTTTCAAAGACAATGACATGTAGATATAAAAAGGCTAACCATTTTGCAACAGAATTTTAATCCAGCAGCACATCTCTGTGATACATTTGGAATGCTAACATGCCACACAATTTAATTTCATAGTCTGGAATACAGACACGAGACACATCCTTAGTCCACACCTTTAATCCCAAACAATGGAGGTAAAGTTAGTTTGTAGAAAGACAGCATGCTTGAAAGTAATTTCTAATTGGGGGAAAAGACAAAGTGATGAATCAGAAAGATATGATGAGTCCCAGATAGAATACACCCAAATCTCATGAGAACAGACAATAGAGATGGGGGGGAGAGAGAGGGGGGGGGAGAGGGAGAGGGAGAGGGGGGGGGAGAGGGAGAGGGAGAGGGAGAGGGAGAGGGAGAGGGAGAGGGAGAGGGAGAGGGAGAGGGAGAGGGAGAGGGAGAGGGAGAGGGAGAGGGAGAGGGAGAGGGAGAGGGAGAGGGAGAGGGAGAGGGAGAGGAGTTTAACCATGACAAATACACAAACAGGTTGCAGGTGAAGATAGAATGAGTTAGAGAATGAGAAGGATCCAAAAGGTTAGAACTGATTTCCAGAATTAGTTTGAGGCCAAGTAGAGCGATTCAGTCCGGAGATGAGAGAAGCCAATTTGAATCAGCAAGCTTGGAGAGGAATTTGGTCCAGAATATCTGAGTAGAACTAGCCAGGCAGAGTTCAGAAACAGCTAGAAAGGGTGAGATTCAGCAATAGTCCTCTGAGACAACAATTATATCTGGTGAGTATAACATACATTTAAACCCTTTAACTTTAGGTAGTGACAACTCTGGGGATATAAGAGCATTCAACTATCAGATTAAATAATATGTTTTATATGGAACATGATCAAAGCCAAAAATAACCACCATGTGTAAACCTTGATTCTGCAAATTTACCATTGCTAAACCAGTAATTATTCCACAAGAAATTTCTATGACTACACAATCAGTCTTTTGTTACACAACTATTGAGAAGGAAAAAGTTAAATATAATGCTTAGATTAGTCAGTCTAATGTATGATATGTACCAAAGTAAAATATTGTTGCTCAAACCTTCTCAGAGTAGCTGTGTGAGACACTGGTTAGAGAATGTACTTTTTTTTTAATTAGGTATTTTCCTCATTTACATTTCCAATGCTATCCCAAAAGTCCCCCATACCCTCCCCCCCCAACTCCCCTACCCACCCACTCCCACTTTTTGGCCCTGGCATTCCACTGTACCGGGGCATATAAAGTTTACAAGTCCAATGGGCCTCTCTTTCCAGTGATGGCCAACTAGGCCATCTTTTGATACATATGCAGCTAGAGTCAAGAGCTCCCGGGTACTGGTTAGTTCATAATGTTGTTCCACCTATAGGGTTGCAGACCCCTTTAGCTTCTTGGGTACTTTCTCTAGCTCCTCCATTGGGGGCCCTGTGATCCATCCAATAGCTGACTGTGAGCATCCACTTCTGTGTTTGCTAGGCCTGGCATAGACTCACAAGAAGAGCTATATCTGGGCCCTTTCAGCAAAATCTTGCTAGTGTATGCAATGGTGTCAGCATTTGGAAGCTGATTATGGGATGGATCCCCGGATATGGCAGTCTCTAGATGGTCCATCCTTTCGTCACAGCTCCAAACTTTGTCTCTGTAACTCCTTCCATGGGTGTTTTGTTCCCAATTCTAAGAAGGGGCAAAGTGTCCACACTTTGGTCTTAGTTCTAAAGAAGAGAAATTTGGTGAAAGCCCATTTATGTGTTTATATCAGAGAGAGAAAGAATTATCTATCCATCCTTATGTCCATGAATTATTGTGTAGTGTGAAATAGCAAATATAGTTGATCATGACAGGTCCTACAAGGCAAAACATATATAAACAAGAAAGTATCATGTATGGTCTTTGGAAATCACCAGCAACAATGTGAAAGCAAATTGTGTTGTGCAGTAAAGTTCATAGGAAGGTATCTACCCTACAGGAAGCATCCAAGTTGATACTAACCATTATCCATCATCAAATACCAGACTGGTCAAGATAGATACAAGTGTCTACTGGTTTCAGGAGGAGGTAATAAGTACTTCAGGGTAAATAAAATAGCTAAGATGCTTTAATGCCATTTACAGGATTGTAACCATATAATCCATTAAATTAAGACTAGTCAATGACCTTTTAGGATAGGCTGTATTATTTCTCTCTTCTAAAACCTTTGTAACTAAAAATATAATCATATTGAAGATAAGATATTTAAAGAGATGCTTAAATGAGGCTATTTGGTATGAACACTCATCCCATATTATTGATGTTCTTAAAAAACATGAATAGTAACCTGGATAGGATGTATCTATGTAAAGAATAAGCAAGAGTGTGACCATCTGCAAGCTAAAAAATGAGACTCTGAGGAAAATAGCACTGCTGGCAGCTTCATTTTAGATTTCTAGCCTGCAGAATTGCACAAAAATATTGTTCAGCTGGAAAGTAATGCCTAGCAGCATTTTTGTTTTTGTTTTGTTTTTTGTTTTTGGTTGTTTGTTTGTTTGTTTGTTTTTTGTTTTTTGTTTTTCTAGACAGGGTTTCTTTGTATAGCCCTGGTTGTCCTGGAACTCACTCTGTAGTCCACTCTGGCCTTGAACTCAGAAATCCGACTGCCTCTGCCTCCCAAGTGCTGGGAATAAAGGCGTGCGCCACCACCACTGGCTCCTAGGAGCATTTTAAAGAGGAGGCTACTCTCTGTATCTCCTTACACTTATTCATTAAAAACTTTCTCTTTTTTCCTTCTTTCTTTCTTTCTTTCTTTCTTTTTTTTTTTTTTGATTTTAACAGATTTTTAAAAAATTTTTAATTAGGTATTTTCTTCATTTACATTTTCAATCCTACCCCAAAAGTCCCCCCATACCCTTCCCCACCACTCCCCTACCCCACCCCTCCCACTTCTTGGGCCTGACGTTTCCCTGTACTGAGGCATATAAAGTTTGCAAGACCAATGGGCCTCTCTTTCCACTGATGGCCGACTAGGCCATCTTCTGATGCATATGCAGCTAGAGACACGAGCTCCAGGGGTACTGGTTAGTTCATATTGTTGTTCCACTTATACGGTTGCAGACCCCTTTAGCTCCTTGGTTGGATACTTTCTCTAGGTCCTCCATTGGGGGCCCTGTGATCCATCCAATAGCTGACTGTGAGCATCCACTTAACAAAACAAAACAAAACAAAACAAAACAAAACAAAAAGAACTTTCTCTTCACTTAAGGAGAAGTTGATGTCCAGGGTCTTGTTCATGTATGTTGATATTTGTGGTCTGTATGGATGTCTGAGATCATGTTGATGTCCATGATCAGGATTGCCCACAGGGGACCATACTGAGATGTGTGTTAAGTGCTGTTACCAAAAGCCTTATGAATGTCCATGGTCTGTGCTGCTGCCTACTTCAAGAAAGAGTCTTTTGCAGTGGTATTGATGACTGCAGTTTCATAATTGAGAATGAGTAATATTAATGGCTTCTGTGAGAGTCTTCTACCCCCATCCTCAAACAGAAGAAGAAAGAGTCTGGACAGAAAGCTATTGAATTGAGTTCTTAAAAATTGTGATGAAGATACAGAAATGTAGCTTTTCACAGCTGATTGTTTTTGATTGGGGTTGGGGATAGAAAAAGGCTTAGTTATTTTTATGGGGGTGGGCACTGGGAGTTGGACTATGTTCCAATGAGAATATGGGCAACACAGATTGGACTTGGTGTATCTTTTTTTTTTTTTCATTTGTGGGAAGAGGGCAAAAGGGTGGAAGGATGGGCATGGGAGGAGTAGTAAGAGAGTATGATAAGGGTACATTGTATAATAAAAATATTGTGCAAGGAAAAAAGATAGCAAATCTAATGTAAATAATCTAGTCCAAAATATGAATTCATACTGCATATAGTTTTTATGAAACTCAGTTTCTCTTATTCTTTCCTTATGTTTTATTTTTTTTAATTTTTCAGACTTGTGTGTGTGCGCTAGTATACTCAGAGGCCAGAAGATACTTCCAGGTTCTCTGAAGCTAGAGTTATAGGTGGTTATGATTTACAGAACTTGGGTTCTACGAACTTAACTTGGATTCTTCCCAAGAGCTTCAAGTCTTCTTAACCACAGAGCCATTTCTCTAGAGTATCTCTGTTTATATTATGCAGTGTCCATTTTCTGCTTTAGTTTTTTTTTCTTTTTTTCTTTTTGTTTTTTGTTTTGTATTTTTCTCTGTTTTGTTGTTTGGCTTCCCAGTTCTATTAGCATAAACTTACTGCATACAATTTAAATCAAGTGCTAACACGATTCTAATCTTACAATAAGTATATAAGTATTGCTACTTTCTAGGTAGCCAGCTATAATTACACCTGGATCCTGGAAGCAGTAGACCACCTGCAGTTTATCCTGCACTTGTGTCCAATGCAGAACTGATGTCAGAGGGATTTTCCAGGCTTGCTCCAGTTATGATTCATCAAGAAGACTTTGAAGACTCATCAGTGCTTCATATTCAGAAACCATAAACAATAGTTTATTAAACAAATAAAAAAGAATAAGCCCTGAGGATCTGTAATTTTCTAAATGTTTCCAGGGCAGAGGTGGGTGTCAATAGTAGCTACTGAAGGAGACCACTAGGATGGATAGTTTATATATTTTCCTTTTGGCTTGACATTCATTTATTTAACCTTTACAGTAGAGATGCTAAAGACTTCACTGTTTTAAAATCTCTCATTTCACTTTCTTGACTACTTTAGCCATTATATTTTATGGTGAAGATGATGATAGTTTTGCTATGATGAGTAAGCTAGTGCTATCCACTAATTCTAATAAGCTACTGTCTTAAACTCAGTGCTTTCTTAGAACATAGTTTCTATGCTTTAGCATCTCTGCTTTGTCAGTTATTGTACTGTAATGTTGTTTTCTTTCTCTTTCTTTCCCTCCAAATGGAGTGAACTCCAACCTTTAAAATCAATCTCTGACAGTAAAGAGTGTGTCCTTTACATCAATATTTCCACTCTCCTCCATAGTGAGAGGTGAAATTGCTGCCATAAATAGCAACCCACTATTTTTGTAGAATCACCATATAATATATTGCCCAATGCAAAGATTTTTTGTGAGTGAAAAAAGGTGCTATTTACTGTTTCACTATAGAAATTGGAAAAGATTAAATATGTAATCATGTTATTTTTAAATGACATGTATCCTGTAAGTGATTGTCCCATGTCATGATAATCCAATTATCTGTGAACGAAATTGAATTTGATACATCTTCAAGCAAATTCTTTTGTTTTGTAAGTCAGATTGTAAAAATGCTATAAGAGATACTTGCTTATAATTCTAAAACATGAATATTTAGCTCTGTACTCCATTTTTAATAGGGATATTTGATTCTCGTGAGTCTAACTTGAGTTCTTTATATATATTGGATATTAGCCCTCTACCAGATATAGGATTGGTAAAGATCTTTTCCCTATCTGCAACTTGCCATTTTGTCCTATTGACAGTGTACCTTGTCTTACAGAAGCTTTGCAATTTTTTGAGGTTCCCTTTGTCAATACTCAATCTTAGAGCATAAGCCGCTGGTGTTCTGTTCAGGAAAATTTCCCTTGTACCCATGTGTTTGAGGTTCTTCCCCACTTTCTCATCTACTAGTTTCACTGTATCTAGTTTTTTGTGGAGGTCCTTGATCCTCTTCGACTTGAAGTTTGTACAAGGAGATAAGAATGGATCAATTTGCATTCTTCTACATGCTTACCAACAGTTGAACCAGCAGCACCATTTGTTGAAAATGCTGTCTTTTTTCCCCTGGATGGTTTTAGTTCCTTTGTCAGAGATCAAGTGGCCATAGGTGTGTGGGCTCATTTCTGGGTCTTCAATTCTGTTCCATTGATCTATCTGCCTGCCTCTTTATAGATACTATATATATATACATATACATATACATATACACATACACATACACATACACATACATACATACATACATACATATATATATATATATATATATATTATCACTATTGCTCTGTAGTATAGCTTGAGGTCAGGGATGGTGATTCCCCTGGAAGTTCTTTTATTGTTGAGAATAGTTTTTGATATCCTCGGTTTTTCTAACTCTATGAAGAATTGATTTAGAATTTTGATGGGTATTGCATTGAATCTGTAGATTGCTTTCAGCAAGATGGTCATCTTTACTATATTAATCCTGGCAATCATGAGCATGGGAGATCTTTCCATCTTTTGAGATCTTTGATTTCTTTCTTCAGAGTCTTGAAGTTCCTGTTATACAGATCTTTCATTTGCTTTGTTAGAGTCACACCAAGGTATTTTATGTTATTTTTGACTATTGTGAAGGGCAGTCATTTCCCTAATTCTTTCCCCAGGCTGTTTATCCTTTGAGTAAAGGAGGGCTACTGATTTGATCAAGTTAATTTTATATCCAGCCACCACTTTGCTGAAGTTGTTTATCAGGTTTAGGAGTTTTCTGGTGGAATTTTTTGGGGTATATATATATATATATATATATATATATATATATAAAATCATCTGCAAATAGTGATATTTTGACTTCCTCCTTTTCAGGTTGTATCCTTTGACATTCTTTTGTTGTCTGATGGCTCTTGCTAGAACTTCAAGTACTATACTGAATAGATAGGAGAGAGTGGCAGCCTTTTCTAGTCCCTGATTTTAGTACGATTGATTCAAGTTTCTCTCCATTTAATTTGATGTTGTCTACTCAACATCCTTAGTCATCAGGGTAATGCAAATAAAAAAACAACCCTGAGATTCCACCTTACATCAGTCAGAATGGCTAAAATAAAAAACTCAGGTGACAGCAGATGCTGGCAAGGATGTGGAGAAAGAGAAACACTCTAACATTGCTGGTGGGATTGCAAACTGGTACAACCACTCTGAAAATCAGTTTGGTGGTACTCAGAAAATTGGACATAGTATTACCTGAGAATCCACTATACCCCTCCTGAGCATATACCCAAAAGATTCTCCAACACATATCAAGGACACCTACTCTACTGTGCTCATAGCAGCCTTATTTATAATAGCCAGAAGCTGGAAAGAACACAGATACCTCTCAACAGAGGAATAGAAACAAAAAACATGGTACATTTACACAGTGGAGTACTACTAAGCCATTAACAACAATGAATTTATAAAATTCTTAGGCAAATGGATGGAACTAGAAAATATCATCCTGAGTGAGGTAACCCAATCACAAAAGAACACACATGGTATGCACTCAGTGGTAAGTGGAAATTAACCCAAAAGAATACCCAAGATACAATTCACAAACCACATGAAGCTCAAGAAGAAGGAAGACCAAAGTATTGGTGCTATAGTTCTTCTTAGAAAGGCAAACGAAATACTCATGGGAGCAAATATAGAGACAAAGTATAGAGCAGAGACAGAAGGAAAGGCCATCCAGTGACTACTCTACATGGGGTTCGATCCCATATACAGTCACCAAAACCAGATACTATTGTGGATGCCAAGAAGTGCATGCTGACAAGAACCTGATATAATTCTCTCTCTTTTTTTCCCCTTTTTTTGCTTTTGCATACTATATATGTGTGCAGATTTTTTTCATTATATTAAAACAGAAACACAAACATGAGAGAGAGAGAGAGAGGGAAAGAAAGCATGAACAAGGAAGCATTATTCTTTTTTTGATTAATAAAATTAAGTTTGGGAAATTTAAGAATGAGAAGGCCCAGAACTTACAAATATTCACCATGATGTAAACCTTTTCCCTTGCTTTTCTTGCTGTTGGTGTCAATAGAAGAAGTCCTATCACCTGTAACATATATTTTGGTCTGTATATAAGAATTTTTTAAATATTAAAAAAATCAGTACTTCATTAATAGTTTAGTTTAAATTAAGAATTGGTAATAGTGTATAGAACTGAAAACTTATTAAAAGAAGTGTGATTTCAGTACTATGACAAATAAATAGAAAATTCATGAAACTGGTCAAATTTAGTAACATTTATTGCTGACTGATATAGTCTATATTCTTTATGTCTTTCTGCATATGATTCAATGAATATGTTTCATATTTCTGAGTTTTCTGATTTCCTCCATTAATGCCAGTGGGTACTGAGAGGAATCCTGCTTCGTGATTTAAAGTCTTGATTTTCAGTATTTGATTTTCTTGAATTTCTTCCTTTGGGTATATTTTCTTATCTGTAAACTATTAATATTAGTTACCTTGAGTGGATGAATATCTTCAAATAGCTTAGAGTTTAGCTGTAGAACAGAAAACTTACTCTTGAACTTACCTAGAAACTCTCCTGTTTGCTGGGTCTCATAGTGATGGAAGGTGCTGTTCAGGTTTGTGTAGAAGAAAATTATGGTCATATGCAAAGCTATACATTGTATTATATAACCAACCTACTATGAATAATTTGCTCACTGGAGCAATAATGATAAGATTGCTTATGGGAGTAATCAACTGCCTTTGTGACTACATTTAAGGCCTGATCAACAGTAGGGAATTTAGACTTGCTTTTGTAAACATGGTCAAAAACCATGTAGTGAAAGCATAGGCTTTTAGGAAGAACTGATTGATGAAGATTCTAAACTGTTATATTGTCAAACTGCCTTTTGACTACTTATTTTTATTTTCTATTGACCCAAACTTGATCAGAAGAACAGCTAATCACATTGGGCAATGATCAAAGCAGAGACATGATACTATTCATAATCTTGAGGATAAGAAACTCTGATATCTAAGCTGTAGACAGGGCACTGATGTCAAATCCCCTCAGTGCTAAGGATGAGCATCAGAATACTGTAGATGCTGTCTGATTGCATACAACATAAATATAGCACAAATGAACTCAGAGTAGTTGTGAGCACCTCCAGAAGACCCTGAACAAGAACAAGCAATTCAGTTTCACCATGCAGCAGGGAGGAATTCTTGAGTCCTAGCCTCTAGTTGAGGATCTATTTACTACTTCATGGATGCTGGGGAGAGACAGTTATTTCTCTTTATTTCATTAGATCCTAGTGGGTGGCCCCATACCATTTCACATATATGCAAAGGTAACTGAGATTACTGGGTTAAAATAAACAAGCAAACATATTTAAGAAATAATATGAGCCAGCATGTGATTCAGTAGCATTTAGAGATTTTTTTTTATTATTGCTAATCTTTTATAGATATCTCATTTTATGGGAATAAAACAAGAAAGAGAATGCAATGAAATAAAATTTGTAAAGCAACAATGGTTGACTTTCTTGCACGTACTATGTAATGGCTCATGTCAGAAAATATGATAGCATCATTTAGTTCACCACCCATAAAATAAAACAAAACAAAACATTTGTGAAGATCCTGATGTGACATAGTTACATGGTGGTAGTTACTGAATTATAAAAATCATGGTAGAATAACTTGTTCATGAGCTCTACTGAGAGAGACAAGTAAACAGAAGGCTGTGATGTCATAGTTTTTCACTTCCAGTATGCATAGGTTTCTTTTCCTCTTATTTTCACAATTCTGTAAAATGAGTCTTACATTGGATACAATGTGACACATGAGAAAAAAATGGCATGTGTCCTTTACTAGTACAACAAAAGAGTAAAATCACTGGAGAAAAATTTCAAAGGTAAAATGTGTTTAGAGACCTAGAGCATCCACTGAGTGGACAGGGAAGGGAGGAAGTGGCAGAGAAGTGAGTCACTTGTGGAGAACATATTCATAAGCGTGATAAGTTGAAGATGAAGCCATAATTTTGTGCATCCGTATGAAGGGGGGCGGGGGAAAGAAAGGGATAGCCAATGGAAGTGAAAGGTTAAATGTCTGGTCATATATACCCAGGAAAACAGACTAGAATTTATTGATAAGTAGCAAGCCTTTAAAACAGGATTTGACTAGATTTGCAATACTGATAGATTTCTCTGAGTTAGTGTCTGTCACAGGAAAAAAAAAGAATGAAATGCAGAAGCATAATGAGGAAGGGGCTTCTGGGAAGTTCAATCTGAACTCTCTTGCCAGGAATTAAGTAACCAAGGTGACACCATGGATAGGGGAACACTTGGTCTAAACCTGAATGGTGAGAACAATAATCCACATGCTCTTGGCATGAAACTGTCTCCTGTGTAGCTGGGCTACTTGCCGGAATTCATTTTTAAGTCAACATAGTCTACTTCCATCACCATTTCCGGGCAAGTCTGTGCTCCTGGCATCCTCTCTATGTACCCCAGGGGCAAATTTAGCTGGGTTTCAAATGTGTGAATGCCCCATTATATCCGAGTGTCTGAAAATGTCTTTCTTCACAAACACGCACTGAACAAGCAGAATCTGTTCTCAGCAGGAAACAACTGTGCTGCCGAAGTTGGCAGACAGAGTTGGAAAGCAAGCAAGTTATGTTTCTGCTCCTCTGCCCACCAAGCAGCTTCACCCAGCTTCCTTTAAATGCCCCTTCGGTTCCCTCTCCTCCACAAGTGAAAAACGCTGGGTATTCACATTCGCTGTTCTAATTGTTTCGAATAAACTTCCCCAGGAGTTGAATTACCTTAGCAAAGGCTTTCAGTATTGAACCACTTTGAATTCTAAGAGTTTGCAAGTAAAAGTCCCCAAAGACAGGCATTGTTTTCTTCATCTGTTCGAAAGTACAATGTTTGCAAGTTGCAATTTTCTTTACCAGAGAGTGTTTCTTTGATTTCATGAAAGTCATGGGTAGGAGTGACACATTGAGAGAAAAAAAAAAAAGAAAGAAATTGTTCTGACTCAAAATACTCTTCTGGCACTTCACCAAGAATATTTTGCTGAATCCCCTTGAATCTGATGGGCATGACAGGAAGTAATTACTAAGTAAAATGTAAGACTGGTGACTGTGTCACAGGGAAACTAGGCACAGGTCAAGAGAGGCAGTGCTCCCAGTACATAAATCCCAACAAGCAGGATTGAATTATTTATCTGTCATTTAATAATTGTGACATCCTCAATTCTCCACTGAGGTTCCCGAGAGCTCAGCTTTTCTATTTTCACAGAATAATTATGGATGACAATTTAATATCATAGTGGGTATTATTGGTTCATGAAAAATAACACTCTCAAAGATCAAAAATGATTGAAATTTTTGAATAAATTAGAATTTCTTGGATCCTATTCCAAATCATTTCAAAAATATATAATTGAAACTTACTAGTATGCTGACAGGCTTATAGCTCTCTCTATATCTTTCCCTCTCTCCCTGTGTGAATGTGTGTGCGTGTGTGTGTGTGTGTGTGTGTGTGTATTCATGTTTGTGTTCCATTTTGAAGGTACATATCTGCCATGTTCTATCAGAAAATTGGAAAATAACCTCAATTGTCAGTCGTCACTTTCCATCCTGTCCTGAGACAAGAACTCTTGTTTTTGTTTTTTGTTTTTTTTTTCCCCTGCATATGCTAGTCTAGCTTGCTCAGACGTTTAAAGCAACTTTGCTTCCCATCTCTTCGTGGATGAAGAATGGGATAATAGGTGTTTGCAATACTACATCTGGATTTTTGCTTTGGTTCTAAGGATCTGAAACCTTGTTAGGCTTGTTAGTTTGTTAGGCTGACATGGCGAATGCTTTACCCAAGTCTATTTTTATTGCTGCAACCATTCAGAGTAGCTGAGAAGAGGAACCAGCCTAATGTTTCTCAATGGATAAACATTTAAAACTACAATTGTATTCAGCTATTTTAAAAAGCTGGAAATCAACCCATCCCAGTGACAGAGTGTCATCCAAGCCATCATGGCAGAGAGCTATGGAAAATCAGCACTACACTCTTGTCAATAGACATTTTATTGAGAACAAATAAGATAAAAAGAGAAAAGAGAAAGGATGCACACAATATCAGCTGAGAGAAGAAAGATGCCAGGAAAATGCTCTATTCTAGGCACTGGAGTAGAGCAGCAGGGAGACTTCTAGTTACAAGGACTCCTGCTGAGGAAAGACAGGATTTTCAAAAGACTCCTGCTGAGCTGGAACAGGGCAACTCAAGACCTTCTGTGAACTTCAGTCTTGAGACACTCAGAGTAACTGTTATGGGACCATAAACTGAAATCTGGCAAGGAGAATACTTCTAGACTGAGGGAGAGAAATTTGACCTTAGAACCAGGAAAAGTATTTAGGACAATAGAAATCTGAAAGCCAGTGTGTCCAGGAGATAATAGACTCAGGTTCCAAGTAGCATTCTCAACATCAAGAAAGACCGACCAACCAGTGGTGAGACCATCTTTCAAGAAGACCCAAGAAACTCTTTATAAAGTGTAAAATTCTTCTATGACACAGACCATGAAGGAATTCCATTAACAAGACTAACAGCCATGGTTTCATCACACAAAGAAATACACAGAAGAGCATAACAATATTCATAATCCAAGGACTATGCTGAGGTGTAATCAGTACCCATGATCCAATCCATGAAAGACCACCCACTGAAGTGATTAATATCTGTGACTAAACCTGAAACCTTGCAAAGGACTGTGCTCAGGCAATTAAAATTCAACCTGACGATGAAAGTAGCAGTAAGAAATGTTTTCAATGTAAATGAATTTCTCAGTACACTAGCATCTTTATCTAACCTTTCAAAGGACAACCCAGGTGTCCAATGGGCATCTTGGTATCCAAGCACACTGACTCAAGGCTGTATCATGAAATCAAGTGGAGCTCCATTTATCCTTTATACTTTTATCCCCTTATTTCTCCTTTATGCTTATTCTTCCTTTATTAAATAGCAAATAAACAAGACAGATGTGTGCTTTCTCTTTTCTGTCTCTATCACCATTCAATCCTTTCCTATGCGGTTTGCTTTTGATAGACTGTTTCTAAAACTGTAGGTTAATCTGTAGCAGGGTAGGGGACAGACTATCACAAAATATAACTATTTAAATATGTGAAAATGATACAATTAAACCTATTACTATGACTTAGCTATTTCTCACTAGCCTTCTTAGCCTTACCTTCTAGCTCCTGTTTATTCCTTTGAATCACTTATAAAAACACAGAAGTGCTTCCCACTAGGAATCCACGGTGGCCATCCTGGTCTGGGAAACAGGTAGATAATTTCCCCAATCCTTCCTGTTCTCTATTTAGATCTCTCCAGATTTACTCTTACTCTTTTGGCCACTGTTTGCAGAAGCCCCTGTTCCCAAGCTGCCACTTCTCCCTAAATACTTCTCTTCTTGTGTGGACCCCAATTCCAAGCTCTTTCCCAAGCCTTCCAGCTATTCCTCTTAAGCTATCTCCACTCTTTCGACTGATCCACAGATGCATTTTCTACAAGAGACCCAACAGCCAGCACTCTTGTTGAGGACCAAGAGTGAAGAACAGCAACCAAAAAGTGGGATTCTCATTAAACAAAGACAAGACCAGATATCAAGAGTTACAATGGAGGATGCCATCCACATTTCAGGAGAGAGACAGCTGTAAATTTGGGTGGTTATTAAGGTGGGAGGATCTGGTGGAACTGAGGTAAGAGGGAAAGGAAATGATACAATTTATTTTATGTAAAGAAAATTTTAATAAAAATAAAACTCATTACCTTGTATGTACTTTTAAAAAATATTGTAAGTAAACAGAAAAATAATGCCTCAGAAAATAGGAAAGTTGTAAACTGTCATATGTTAGGATAACAGAAAAGGGGTAGAAAAATCAAACTATTTTAGATTAATTGAACCAGACATGAACAATCATTTAGTGACTTATAATGTCAATATATTTGCCTTAGTCCTTGAGTTAGCAGATAGGTTGATTAGGATAATGAGGAAACATTGAGGAAAATGAACAAAGGAATTATTTGAAAAGATGAAGGCACTGTTTAATTAGAAGCAAAGGAGAAAGTGCACAATGAAGTGGCCTTATAGACATCAAACATAGATACTCAGTGAAGAATGTTAGCAAAGGGGACTCAGGACAGAAGACTTTGAGGATGGAAGTGGGAAATTCAAAATATCCACACAGAAAGGTGGTCCAGCAAAGAATTGAACAATCTGACTTCACTTTTTTTGTCCTTCAAACTTTTACTCATAACTATCCTATCACTGATTCATTGCAGAATTGAGAGGACCAAACCAGCAGCTGTCTGTGTCACCAACTTCAGTCTTATGGTTGAGTGTAAGAATCTGTCGGTGATCGCTATGGTTAAATTAAGGGGAGGATGGAAGAAGTAGAAAAGGAGGGCAGCCCAATAGAAGGACCAGCAGTCTCAACTAACCTGAACCCCTGGGAGGTTCCTGAAACTGAGCCTCAAACCAGGCAGCATACATGAGCTGGTCTGAGGCCACCTACACATATGTAGCAGAAGACTGCCTGGCCTGGCTTCAGTGGGAGAAGATATGCCTAATCCTCAAGAGACTTGAGGCCCAAGGGAGGGGTAGGACTATTGGGTTACTCTCAAAGACAGTGGTGAGTTGGAATGGGATTAGGAACTGTGGGGGAGGCAACGGGGAGGGGGACAAACAGCTTGGTTGTAAATAGAATTAATTCAAAAAAAGTCAGAAGAGCTTTGCAGTGGTCTATGTGGTGAGTTCCTGGAGCAAGACAGAGAAGGGGCAAGATTTTGAGTGTCTGGCATAGTTTGTAATGTAAAAGGATGTGCTTACATCGTAACGATACAGAATGATACAGATTAGCATAAAGTTGATCATGCTGGCAGTCATTGCTTTAGGTTACAGACACAGTAACATGGTTGCTTGGGCTCACAATCTGAGCATACTATGTGTTAGCTAATGACTTTTTTTTTTTAGATATTTTCTTTATTTACATTTCAAATGTTATCCTTTTTCCTAGTTTCCCTCCGAAAATCCCCTATCCCCTTCCCCCTCCCCCTGTTCACCCACCCACCCACTCCCACTTCCTGGCCCTGGCATTCCCTTATACTGGGGCATAGAACCTTCACAAGACCAAGGGCCTCTCCTCCCACTGATGACCAACTAGGGCATCCTCTGCTACATATGCAGGTGGAGCCATGAGTACCACCTTGTGTTTTTCTTTGATCAGTAGTTTAGTCCCAAGGAGCTCTGAGGGTACTGGTTAGTTCATATTGTTGTCCCTTCTATGGGTCTGCTAACCCAATAACTCAAGTTATTTTCACTCTAGCTTCTGTACTGGCTGGTTTTGTGTCAACTTGACACAGGCTGGAGTAACCACAGAGAAAGGAGTTTCAGTTGAGGAAATGCCTCCATGAGATCCAGCTGTAGGGCATTTTACTCAATTAGTAATCAAGGGGTGAGGGACCATTGTGTATGTTGCCATCACTGGGCTGATAAAAAAGCAGGCTGAGGGAGCCAGAGAAAGCAAGCCAGTAAGAATAACCTTCCACATTTTCTGCATCAGCTCCTGCTTCCTGACTTGCTTGAGTTCCAGTCCTTACTTCCTTTGGTGATGAGCAGCAATGTGGAAAGTGTAAGATGAATAAAACCTTTCCTCTCCAACTTGCTTCTTGGTCATGATGTTTGTGAAGGAATAGAGACCCCTGACTAAGACAGCTTCTCAGTTTCCTCATCCACAAGAGTAAACAATAACTGTATATTCATTAAATTATAATTAAAGAATAGAATACACAGAAACACTTTGAATGACTTCCAGAAATATAGTAGAGACTGAAATAGTGCTTGCCTTCAGGTTCACATTGTTCACATTTCAAAATAGGAATTAAAAATGCGAGACTGTTCTACAGATCATACAAATAACTTGATGGTCAGAAGTGAAAAATGGAGAAAATCCTCAATACTGTAGTAACTGTTATAGTGGAAAACTACATTACCCTGCTTGCCCTCCTTGACTGTGAATTTCTTTAAGACATGGATTAAGTCTTGTTATTATGCATTTCAAAAGGCTTTTATGGTACATAAATTTTGGCCAGTAAAAGTTTGATAAATGAGTGTATAAAGCAAATTGGCAGGCAGTGCGATGCAGTTATTACAAGATGTAGAATAGTTTTTCTTATAGACTGAAGTCTCTCTTTGCCACAATACACAGAATTAGATAAATAAGAAGGATGAACATGGCTTTTTCCTAAAATTTAATAATAAATTACAAACAATTGACATATTGTGTGATTTTTCCAGGTCCATTACTTTGGTTGGAATATTTCACTCTTAAAAGCTGTTCTTAATCTCAAGTATTTGAAGAATTTTTTTGAGCATCAAGAATTTCATTATTGAAGAATTCTGGAGTTAAGCTAAGGTTTCTGAAGTTATTCTTATTTTCAAATGCTATTGTTTGGTATAAGAACAGTGGACTATTTAATTATTTTTAAAAATATTTTGTTTTGAAACAGAGTCTCACTGGTGGCTCCGAAGGCCTTGAACTCATTACATAGTTCAGGCAGGTCTTGGACTCATGGATTCTCTATCTTGGCTTCGTAATTGTACTATTACAGGCATACCCCACCAAGCCCAGCAAGATTTACTTTTAATTGTCTCCTTGGAGTTCCCAATCTATTATCAAATATCCAATGTCTGAGGAGACCCAGAGGTTTGTTTGAGGAAGCAGGAGGTAGGCTCATATCAGAGTTAAACTTTTATTCTCTTACTTGAGTGGAAACATTTAAACTCCCTAAATGAACACAAATGTAAATAAACAATTTTAGGATTCAAAATGTCTTAGAATGGATATTTTTAATAGTTCAATGCCAATAAACAGATATGAAAAATAAGACTTGTAGTCATAAGCCTTGGTTATGCTAATGATAATTTAAGGCAGTTTTGTTACCAGTACATTTTCATGAACACCACTAAATCAGATGCAGTTTTACTTGTGAACATGCCCTAAATGGCAAGAAATGTAATGAAAAAAAAGTGAAGTTATTCTATTACCATTTATATAAATTTGACTGCCACAGATTTTTTTCTATTATGATGTAACTTTGATATTCATTGATATTTGTTTCTTCCATTTGACCAAAACTTCTGGCTATGTTTAAGCATAAACATTCCCCAGTATAAAAACAAGAAATCATCCTTCTAATACTTGTTTGTTATAGACAGATTCCCAGGGACCCTTTTGATTGTACTTTAAACATAACAAATGGAAATGGCAAGAGAGAAATAATTATGTAGAAAGAGGTGATTCTGTAGTTTTTGAGGGAACTAAGTCTAAAAGTTCTTCTTTATTATAGTTAGCCACAAACTCCAGATGAGAATGTTTCCATTAATGTTTACTAAGAGATATCTTTGTGGATACAATACTCTTAAGCCATACTTGATAAAAGTCTATTAATTATGAGTATTTTCTCAAAATGAATAAGACATATACTATAGCAACTTTTTTTTCTATAATAAAGGTGCAGGTTACAAATGGTCCAAAATTTTGCTATAATTTTTTATTAGGTATTTTCCTCATTTACATTTTCAATTCTATCCCAAAGGTCCCCCATACCCACCCCCCCAAACCCCTACCCACCCACTCCCCCTTTTTGGCCCTGGCATTCCCCTGTACTGGGGCATATAAAGTTTGCAAGTCCAATGGGCCTCTCTTTGCAGTGATGGCCGACTAGGCCATCTTTTGATACATATGCAGCTAAAGACAAGAGATCCCGGGTACTGGTTAGTTCATATTGTTGTTCCACCTATAGGGTTGCAGTTCCCTAGTGTCAGCTCTCAATTCCTAGAAACACATTTTACCTGGGAACCCCACCCCCCACAGTGGTCACACATATTAAGATTAAAATAGAACCTCCTACCAAATAATACTTACCCATTGCACTCCCCTAAAGACACAGAAAGAGCATCAGACACCACAAGACAAAATAACCACTCAAATAAGACAAGACCAGATATCAATACCAAGAATTGCAATCTCCTTAAACCCAAATTCCAGATACCAGTGTAAAAGCACTATTAGAACAGTATGTATCTACTAGACACCAGCAATCCTAACACGGCAGCAGATCTTGAGATTGCAACATAGCTAAAACACACACACACACACACACACACACACAGACACACACACACACACACACACACACACCTTCAAATTGCCTTCATGAGTATGAGTATAATAGAAGTCCATAAAGAGAAAATGAATAAATACCTTGAAGAAATTTATGAAACCACAAAGTGGAAGAAAATGAATAAAACTATTCAAGAATTGAATGTGAAAATAAAATCAATAAAGAAAACCCTAGCTGAGGAAATTAAAAATTTAGGAACTCAAACAGGAAGCTCAGTGGCAGGCCTCACCAAAAGGATAAAAGTGATGGAAGAGAGAATGTCAGACAGTAAAGACATATGGAAAAGCTGGATACTTTGGTCAAAGAAAATATTGAATCTAAAAAACTATATCTTGGCACAAAACATCCAGGAAGACTGTTAGAGTATGAAAATATCAAATCTAATAATAATGGAATCTAAGAAGGAGATCAAATCCAGGTCATAGCACAGAAAATATTTTCAACAAATTATAGAAGAAAAATTTCTCAAATCTAGAGAAGATGTCTATCAAGGTACAAGAAGCATACAGATCATCAAATAGACTGAAACAGAAAGAAAATAATATTGGCACATAATAATCAAAACATTAAGGATACAGAACAAAGAAAGAATATTAAAATCTTTAATGGGAAAAAATCTGAATAGCATATAAATGTAGACCTATTATAATAACACCCAAATCTTCAATGGAGACTCTAAAAGACAGAAGGACTGGAAGAGATGTTCTACAGACCCTAAGAGACCAGAGAAGCCAATCTAGATTACTAAAACCAACTCACACAACCACAATATTTATTCAATCACAATAGATAAAGTAAGAAATTGTATGATTAAAGACAAAATTATGTTATATTTATCTGAAATCCAGCTTTATAGCAGGCATTACATTAGGAAAACTCCAAACTAAAGAAGTTAAACCTTTTTCTACAAACTAACTAAATAAGTATATACATAAATAAATACAATCAAAACAACAAAACCAAAACCAACCAACCAGAAAAAAAAAATCCCACAAGAAATAAATAATGCCAGACCAACAAGTGGGAAGCACACACACACACACACATACATACACACACACACACACACAAACAACAACATTTTAGGGAACATCAATGTTCATTCATATCTCCACACTAATGGTCTCAATTACCCATAAAAGTCAGAGACTAGCAAAATGGATGTGAAAACAGATTCACTCTGTTTCATCCAAGCAACCCAATAACAAAGATAACAACACTTCAGATTAAAAAGATGGAAAAAAGATACTTCCTAATATAAAATAATATACCAGCCTGAAAAATACAAAGGCAGATGATCTCAATCAACCATTGGACTGAACTCAGGGTTCCCAATGGAGGAGTTGGAGAAGGGACTAAAGAAACTGAGGGCTTTGCAGTCTCATGGAGAGAGCAATAGTGTCAACAGGTCAGACCCCCCAGAACTCCCTGGGAATGGACCACCAACCAAAGAATACACATGGAGGGACCCATGACACTGGCCTCATGTGACAGAGGATGGCTTTGCCTTGTTGGACATCAGTGGGAGGAGGGGCCCTTGGGTGTTCAATGCCCCAGTGTAGGGGAATGACAGGGCAGGATGACAGGAGTGGGTGGGTGGGTGGGTAGGAGAGTACCTTCATAGAGGCAGATGGAGGGGGAATGGGATAAGGGTTTCTGAAGGGGAGATCTGGAAAGAGGAAAACACTTAAAATGTAAATAAAGAAAATATCCCATTAAAAATTAAAAAATAAGAAGAACGGGGAAAAATTATCATGGGAGGTAGAGGGGGAGTGGAACCTGGGTGGGAGAAGGGACAGGGAAAAAAAAGAGGGGGCAAATTAGGTATGGGAAGAGATAGGAGAGAAGTCTAGAGGCCAGGAAAATAAATAGATATATGTTGCAGAGGGGAAGTCAGGGAACAGGGGAACCACTAGAAAATCCCAGTCACCGTGGATGTGAGGGTTTCACAGGACACAGTGAGGGTGACATTAGCCTAAATACCCAACAGTGAGAAGACAGAAACTGAAGAGACTACCTCCAGTGGATAGATATGACCCCCAGTTGAGGTATGGACTCACATACCCACCTCAAAATTTTTAACCCAGAATTGTACCTATCTAAAGGAAATGCAGGAACAAAAATGGAACATAGACTGAAACAAAGGCCATCCAGAGACTGCTCCACCATGAGTTCCATCTCATCAGCAGAAATCAAAGCCTGACACTATTGCTGATGTCAAGATGTGCTTACAAACAGGAGCCTGGTACAGCTGTCCTTTGAGAGACTCTGCCAACACCTAAGACAGATGCATATTCAGCCAAGCACCTGACTGAGCTCTGAAACCCCAATGGAAGAGTTAGGGGAAGGACTGAAGAAGCTGAAGGGGATTGCAACCACACAGGAAGAACAACAGTATCAACACCTCAGAGATCCCAGGGACTAACCTACCAACCAAAGAGGTTCATGGCTCCCACTATACATGTAGCAGAAGACTGCCTTATCTGGCATCAGTGGGAGGGAAGACACTTGGTTCTGTGGATTCTTGATGCCCCAGAGAAGCAGGATGCTAGAGGGGTGAGTTGGGGTTGGGTGGGTAGGTGGGTAAGCACCCTCTTAGAGGAAAAGGGGAAGGGGGTTAGGTGGAGGGTTGTGGGAGGGGAAACTAGGAAGGGGACAACATTTGAAATGTAAACAAGTAAAATAATTTATAAAAAGACTAAAGTAATGCTTAGGAATTGTTGCCTCTACAAAGATGAGATAATCTACAGTAAATGGTCTGTCTCCTACTCAATAGCAAGTCATGTGGAAAGAGATGGACCATCAGGGCTGGAAATACCACAATACAATAATAAAATAATTTTCCTTTAAAAACAAAGGCAGCCTAGTATGGACTCTGGTGTGTAGTTTTTAGTAGTCACTCTTATGCATGTCTATAATGCAAAATAGCAAGCTGGAGAAAAAACATGCACAAAATTTACAGTTTGAGGAGTAAGGGAGAACCAGGAAATTTCATATTAGAGCCAAAGCTTGAGCTAAAGGAAGTGGAACCTTAAGGCAATACTACACTAAGGAAGGTGGACAACATTTGAAATGTAAACAAATAAAATAATAAAAAATAAAAGAAAAAGAAAATGAAGTGATGTCATATTAGAAATGTTATAGTATTCCTTAAAAGCTCTAGTACAATAATAAGAAGTCAAAGTAAATGGCAAGAAATAATCAAACTCAAGGTTGGAATCAATAAAAAAATAGTACAAGAAATAAAAGAATTAATTTATTATTAATTTATTTATTACTAATTAATTTATATATTAATTAAGACAAAACATTGGTCTTTTTGAGAAAATCGGTAAGATTGACAAACCTTTATTAAAATTAGGTAAAATAGGACAGAAATATCCACCTTTTAAATTTTACAAATTAAAAGGAAGACATAACAATAGATATCAACAATACAGAAAGACATAAGGACAAACTTTAAAAACCTATACTTCACCAAATTATAAAACTAATATATATATATATATATATATATATATATATATATATATATATATATATAATTATCAAAGCTAAATAAGGATCAGACAAGCAATTTAAATTGCCCTATCGCCGCTAATAAAATAGAAGCAGTAATTAGATTTATCTCAACTTATATAAGTCCAGGAACTAATGGTTTGAGTGCCTAATTCTATCGACTTTCAAAGAAGAGTTAATGCCAATACTGTTCAAATTAGTCCACAAAACAGGACATTGCCCTTTTCATTTTACAAGGTACTATTACTCTATTAACTAAACCATATAAAAATCCATCAAAGAATTATAGATCAATTTCCTTTATGTACACAGAAGCAAAACTACTCAATAAGTACTTGCAAACATACTATACTCTAAGATCACATAAAAAAGATCATCCACCACAGTCAAGTAAGCTTCATCCCAGAAATGCAGGAATGTTTTAATATACATAATTTGATAGGTGTAATCTACCATATAAACAGACTGAAAGACAAAAACCACATGATCATCTCATTAGACACAGAAAAGTCCTTTGACAAATCCAACGCCCATTCACGATTTAAAAAAAAAAAAAGGCTTTGGAGAAATTAGAGATATAAGGGACATACCTCAACATAATAAGGGCAGTTTACAGTAATCCCATAGACAACATCAACTTAAATGTAGAGAAATTCAAAATAATTCCATTAAAATCAGGAACAACACAAGGTCATCTGCTTTTTCATACCTATTCAGCATGGTAATTGAAGTCTTGAAGTCTTAGCTAGAGCTAAAAGAGAACAAGGGGTTGCAGATTAGAAAAGAGGAAATCAGCACATCTTTATTTGCAGATGGTAAGATAGAACACATAAGTGACACTAAAAATGTCACTAGTAAACTCCTTCAACTGATAACCATTTTTGGAAAATGGATGTAAAATTAACTCAGAAAAGTCACTAGCCCTCCTAACATACTAATGACAAAAGGACTAAGAAAGAACTCAGGAAAATACCTTTCACAATGCCGCAAATAATATAAAACATCTTGGAGTAATCTAACCATGCAAATCAAAGAATTGTGTGATAGAAAAATTTTAAGACATTGAAGAGTGAAGTTGAAGAAGATATCATAAAATGGAACAATCTTCCATGCTTATGGGGCAGAGGATTAATAGAGTAAAAATGGTCATCATACCAAAAGTAATATCCAGATTCAATGCAACCCCCAGCAAAATTCCAGCACAATTCTTCACATATCTTCAAAAGAAAATTTTCAATCTGCATCCAGGAGTTGGGACTGTTCCACAGACCTCTGTGCACAGGTCCTGCCAGAGGAGAAGCTGGTCTGCAGGGTTGTGTTCGGACTCCTGGACTCAGGGGTGAGATTGCCATTTTTTCTCCAGTGACTAAGGCAGGACCAGCCAGGAGCACACAGGCCACAGGAGCAGTGGAGCAGTTGGGACAGGGTCCTTCCAGCCTCCATCTGCACCCAGGAGCTGGGGCTATACTTCAGCCCCCTCTGCACAGGTCCTCCCAGGGGAGGAGTGCTGGCTTAGAGGCCTATAGGCCCACAGGAGGGACAAGTTCAAACCAGAGACAGCAAGACCAATTAACTCCAGAGATAACCAGATGTTGAAAGGCAAGTGCAAGAAACCAACAGAAACCAAGGCTACATAGCATTATTTGAACCCAGTTCTCCTACAACAGCAAGTCCTGGATGTCCCAAAACACCAGAGAAGCAAAATTTGGATTTAAAATCACATCTATCTGTTGCTGGATGAAGGAATCCAGAAGGACATAAATAGTTCCCTTAAAGAAATACAGGGAAACTACATTAAAGATATATAAGTCCTTAAAGAGGAAACACAAAAATCCCTTAAAGAATTACAGGAAAATACAACCAAAAAGGTGAAAGAATTTAATGAAACCATCCAGAATCTAAAAATGGAAGTAGAAACAATAAAGAAATCACAAAGGGAGACAACCCTGGACATAGAAAACCTAGGAAAGAGGTCAGGAGACATAGATGCAAGCATCACCAATAGAATACAAGATATTGAAGAGAGAATCTTAGGTGCAGAAGATACCATAGAAAATATTGACAGTGCAGTCAAAGAAAATGTAAAATGAAAAAAGATCCTAACTCAAAACATCTAGAAAATTCAGGACACAATGAGAAGACCAAACCTAAGGAAAATTGGTATAGAAGAGAGTAAAGAATCCCAAATTAAAGGTCCAGTAAATATCTTCAAGAAAATTAAAGAAGAAAACTTCCCTAACATAGAGAAAGAGATGCCCATGAACATACAAGAAATCTACAGAAATCCAAATAGATTGCACCAGAAAAGAAATTTCCCTGTCACATAATAATCAAAACACCAAATGCACACAACAAAGAAAGTATATTAAAAGCAGTGAGGGGGGAAACGTCAGATACATATAAAATCAGATCTATCAGAATTATACCAGAATTCTCAATAGATACTATGAAAGCCAGAAGATCCCTGGGAGATGTCATACAGACCCTAAGAGAACACAAATGCCAGCCCAGGCTACTCTGCCCAGTGAAACTCTCAATTACCATGGATGGAGAATCCAAGGTATTCCATGACAAAAACAAATTTACACAATATCTTTCCATAAATCCAGCATTTCAAAGGATAATAAATGGAAAATCCAACACAAGGAGGGAAACTATGAACTAGAAAAAGCAAGAAAATAATCTTCTTTTAACAAACCAAAAATAAGATAGCCACATAAACTTAGTTCCACCTCTAACAACAAAAATAGTGGGAATCAACAATTACTTTTCCTTAATACCACTTAATATCAATGGATGCAACTCCCCAATAAAAATATATACACTAACAGAATGGTTATGTAAACAGGACCCTATATTTTGCTGCATATAGGAAACCCACCTCAGTGACAAAGACAGAAACTACCTCAGAGTAAAAAGCTGGAAAACATTTTTCCAAAAAATGGTCCCAAGAATCTAGCTGGAGTAGCCATTCTAATATTGAATAAAATCGACTTTAAACCTAAAATTATCAAAAAAGATTAGGAGAGAGACACTTTATGTTCATCAAAGGTAAAATCTACCTAGATGAACTCTCAATTCTGAACATCTATGCTACAAATGCAAGGGCATCCACATTCATTAAAGAAACTTTAGTAAAGGTCAAAGCATACATTGCACTGCTCACAATAATGGTCCAGTCTCATCAATGGACAAATCCTGGAAACATAAACTAAACAGAGGCACAGTGAAACTAACAGAAGTTATGAAACAAATGGATTTAACAGATATCTATACAACATTTTATCCTAAAACAAAAGGATATACCTTCTTTTCAGCACCTTGTGGTATCTTCTCCAAAACTGACTATATAATCGGTCACAAAACAGGCCTAAACAGATACAACTGAAATAATCCTATGTGTCCTAGCAGATTGTCACAGACTAAGGCTGGTCTTCAATAACAACAAAAATAATAGAAAGCCCACATAAATGTGGAAACTGAAGAACACTCTAGTCAGTGATAATTTGGCCAAGGAAAAGAAGAAAGAAAGAAATTAAAGACTTTTTAGAATTTAATGAAAATGAAGCCACAAAATATCCAAACTTATGGGACACAATGAAAGCAGTCCTAAGAGGAAAACTCATTGCTTTGAGTGCCTCCAAAAAGAAACTGGAGAGAGCATAAACTAGCAGCTTGACAGCACACCTGAAAGCTCTAGAAGAAAAAGAAGCAAATTCACCCAAGATGAGTAGACAACAAGAAATAGTCAAACTCAGGGCTGAAATCAACCAAGTAGAAACAAAAAGAACTATGCAAAGAATCAACCAAACCAGGTTCTTTGAGAAAATCAACAAGGCAGAAAAATCCTTAGTCAAACTAACCAGAGGGCACAAAGACAGTATCAAAAGAGACAAAATCAGAAATGAAAAGGGAGACATAACTACAGAAACTGAGGAAATAAAAGAAAAACCTTCAGATCCTACTACCAAAGCCCATACTCAACAAAACTGGATAATCTGAATGAAATGGACAATTTTCTAGACAGATACCAGGTAACAAAGTTGAGTCAGGATCAGACATATGACCTGAACAATCCTACAACCCCTAAAGAAATAGAAGCAATTATTAGTAGTTTCCTGACCAAAACAAAAGCCCAGGACCAGATGGGTTTAGTGCAGAGTTTTATCAAACCTTCAAATAAGACCTAATAGCAATACTCTTCAAATTATTTCACAAAATAGAAGTAAAAGGAACACTACCCAATTTGTTCTATGAAGCCACAATTACTCTGATACCTAAAACACACAAAGACCCAAGAAAGAAATAGAACTTCAGACAATTTCCCTTATAAATATTGATGCAAATATACTCAATAAAATTCTCACAGACCGAATCCAAGAACACATCAAAGCTATCATCCATTATGAACAAGTAGGCTTCATCCCAGGGATTCAGGGATAGTTCAATATACTGAAATCCATCAATGTAATCCACTATATAAAGAAACTCAAACACAAAAATAACATGATCATTACATTAGATGCTGAGAAAGCATTTGACAAAATTCAACACCCCTTCATGATAAAAAATCTTGGAAAGATCAGGAATTCAAGGCACATACCTAAACATAGCAAATTCAATATACATCAAACCAGGTAGCCAACATGGAAAGAAACTTGAAGCAATCCCATTAAAATCAGGGACTAGACAAGGCTGTCCACTCTTTCCCTACCTGTTCAATATAGTACTCAAAGTCCTAGCCAGAGAAATTAGACAACAAAAGGAGGTCGAAGTTATATAAATTGTATCACCATTTGCAGATGATATGATAGTATGCTTAAGTGACCCAAAATTTCCACCAGAGAACTCCTAAACCTGATAAATATCTTTAGCAAAGTGGCTGGATGTAAAATTAACTCTAACAAATTAGTAGCATTCCTCTACACAAAGGATAAACAGGCTAAGAAAGAAATTAGGAAAACAACAGTCTTCACAATAGTCACAAACAATATAAAATATTTTGGTGTGATTCTAACTAAGCAAGTGAAAGTTTTGTTTGACAAGAATGTCAAGTCTTTTTTTTTTTTTTTTTTTTTCCATTTTTTATTAGGTATTTAGCTCATTTACATTTCCAATGCTATACCAAAAGTCCCCCTTACCCACCCACCCCCACTCCCCTACCCACCCACTCCCCCCCTTTGGCCCTGGCGTTCCCCTGTACCGGGGCACACAAAGTCTGCGTGTCCAATGGGCCTCTCTTTCCAGTGATGGCCGACTAGGCCATCTTTTGATACATATGCAGCTAGAGTCAAGAGCTCAGGGGTACTGGTTAGTTCATAATGTTGTTCCACCTATAGGGTTGAAGATCCCTTTAGCTCCTTGGGTACTTTCTCTAGCTCCTCCATTGGGAGCCCTGTGATCCATCCATTAGCTGACTGTGAGCATCCACTTCTGTGTTTGCTAGGCCCCGGCATAGTCTCACAAGAGACAGCTACATCTGGGTCCTTTCGATAAAATCTTGCTAGTATATGCAATGGTGTCAGCGTTTGGATGCTGATTATGGGGTGGATCCCTGGATATGGCAGTCTCTACATGGTCCATCCTTTCATCTCAGCTCCAAACTTTGTTTCTGTAACTCCTTCCATGGGTGTTTTGTTCCCACTTCTAAGGAGGGGCATAGTGTCCACACTTCAGTCTTCATTTTTCTTGAGTTTCATGTGTTTAGGAAATTGTATCTTATATCGTGGGTATCCTAGGTTTTGGGCTAGTATCCACTTATCAGTGAGTACATATTGTGTGAGTTCCTTTGTGATTGTGTTACCTCACTCAGGATGATGCTCTCCAGGTCCATCCATTTGGCTAGGAATTTCATAAATTCATTCTTTTTAATAGCTGAGTAGTACTCCATTGTGTAGATGTACCACATTTTCTGTATCCATTCCTCTGTTGAGGGGCATCTGGGTTCTTTCCAGTTTCTGGCTATTATAAATAAGGCTGCTATGAACATAGTGGAGCATGTGTCCTTCTTACCAGTTGGGGCTTCTTCTGGATATATGCCCAGGAGAGGTATTGCTGGATCCTCCGGTAGTACTATGTCCAATTTTCTGAGGAACCGCCAGACTGATTTCCAGAGTGGTTGTACAAGCCTGCAATCCCACCAACAATGGAGGAGTGTTCCTCTTTCTCCACATCCTCGCCAGCATCTGCTGTCACCTGAATTTTTGATCTTAGCCGTTCTCACTGGTGTGAGGTGGAATCTCAGGGTTGTTTTGATTTGCATTTCCCTGATGATTAAGGATGTTGAACATTTTTTCAGGTGCTTCTCTGCCATTCGGTATTCCTCAGGTGAGAATTCTTTGTTCAGTTCTGAGCCCCATTTTTTAAGGGGGTTATTTGATTTTCTGAGGTCCACCTTCTTGAGTTCTTTATATATGTTGGATATTAGTCCCCTATCTGATTTAGGATAGGTAAAGATCCTTTCCCAGTCTGTTGGTGGTCTTTTTGTCTTATAGACAGTGTCTTTTGCCTTGCAGAAACTTTGGAGTTTCATTAGGTCCCATTTGTCAATTCTCGATCTTACAGCACAAGCCATTGCTGTTCTGTTCAGGAATTTTTCCCCTGTGCCCATATCTTCAAGGCTTTTCCCCACTTTCTCCTCTATAAGTTTCAGTGTCTCTGGTTTTATGTGAAGTTCCTTGATCCACTTAGATTTGACCTTAGTACAAGGAGATAAGTATGGATCGATTCGCATTCTTCTACATGATAACAACCAGTTGTGCCAGCACCAATTGTTGAAAATGCTGTCTTTCTTCCACTGGATGGTTTTGGCTCCCTTGTCGAAGATCAAGTGACCATAGGTGTGTGGGTTCATTTCTGGGTCTTCAATTCTATTCCATTGGTCCACTTGTCTGTCTCTATACCAGTACCATGCAGTTTTTATCACAATTGCTCTGTAGTAAAGCTTTAGGTCAGGCATGGTGATTCCACCAGAGGTTCTTTTATCCTTGAGAAGAGTTTTTGCTATCCTCGGTTTTTTGTTATTCCAGATGAATTTGCAAATTGCTCCTTCTAATTCGTTGAAGAATTGAGTTGGAATTTTAATGGGGATTGCATTGAATCTGTAGATTGCTTTTGGCAAGATAGCCATTTTTACAATGTTGGTCCTGCCAATCCATGAGCATGGGAGATCTTTCCATCTTCTGAGATCTTCTTTAATTTCTTTCTTCAGGGACTTGAAGTTTTTATCATACAGATCTTTCACTTCCTTCGTTAGAGTCACGCCGAGATATTTTATATTATTTGTGGCTATTGAGAAGGGTGTTGTTTCCCTAATTTCTTTCTCAGCCTGTTTATTCTTTGTGTAGAGAAAGGCCATTGACTTGTTTGAGTTAATTTTATATCCAGCTACTTCACCGAAGCTGTTTATCAGGTTTAGGAGTTCTCTGGTGGAATTTTTAGGGTCACTTATATATACTATCATATCATCTGCAAAAAGTGATATTTTGACTTCCTCTTTTCCAATTTGTATCCCCTTGATCTCCTTTTGCTGTCGAATTGCTCTGGCTAATACTTCAAGTACTATGTTGAAAAGGTAGGGAGAAAGTGGGCAGCCTTGTCTAGTCCCTGATTTTAGTGGGATTGCTTCCAGCTTCTCTCCATTTACTTTGATGTTGGCTACTGGTTTGCTGTAGATTGCTTTTATCATGTTTAGGTATTGGCCTTGAATTCCTGATCTTTCCAGAACTTTTATCATGAATGGGTGTTGGATCTTGTCAAATGCTTTTTCTGCATCTAACGAGATGATCATGTGGTTTTTGTCTTTGAGTTTGTTTATATAATGGATTACATTGATGGATTTTCGTATATTAAACCATCCCTGCATCCCTGGAATAAAACCTACTTGGTCAGGATGGATGATTGCTTTAATGTGTTCTTGGATTCGGTTAGCGAGAATTTTATTAAGGATTTTTGCATCGATGTTCATAAGAGAAATTGGTCTGAAGTTCTCTATCTTTGTTGGATCTTTCTGTGGTTTAGGTATCAGAGTAATAGTGGCTTCATAAAATGAGTTGGGTAGAATACCTTCTACTTCTATCTTGTGAAAAAGTTTGTGCAGAACTGGAGTTAGATCTTCTTTGAAGGTCTGATAGAACTCTGCACTAAACCCGTCTGGTCCTGGGCTTTTTTTGGCTGGGAGACTATTAATAACTGCTTCTATTTCTTTAGGGGATATGGGACTGTTTAGAAGGTCAACTTGATCCTGATTCAACTTTGGTACCTGGTATCTGTCCAGAAATTTGTCCATTTCGTCCAGGTTTTCCAGTTTTGTTGAGTATAGCCTTTTGTAGAAGGATCTGATGGTGTTTTGGATTTCTTCAGGATCTGTTGTTATGTCTCCCTTTTCATTTCTGATTTTGTTAATTAGGATTTTGTCCCTGTGCCCTTTAGTGAGTCTAGCTAAGGGTTTATCTATCTTGTTGATTTTCTCAAAGAACCAACTCCTCGTTTGGTTAATTCTTTGAATAGTTCTTCTTGTTTCCACTTGGTTGATTTCACCCCTGAGTTTGATTATTTCCTGCCGTCTACTCCTCTTGGGTGAATTTGCTTCCTTTTTTTCTAGAGCTTTTAGATGTGTTGTCAAGCTGCTAGTATGTGCTCTCTCCCGTTTTTTCTTGAAGGCACTCATAGCTATGAGTTTCCCTCTTAGAAATGCTTTCATTGTGTCCCAAAGGTTTGGGTACGTTGTGGCTTCATTTTCATTAAACTCTAAAAAGTCTTTAATTTCTTTCTTTATTCCTTCCTTGACCAAGGTATCATTGAGAAGAGTGTTGTTCAGTTTCCATGTGAATGTTGGCTTTCTGTTATTTATTTTGTTATTGAAGATCAGCCTTAGTGCATGGTGATCTGATAGGATACATGGGACAATTTCAATATTTTTGAATCTGTTGAGGCCTGATTTGTGACCTATTATGTGGTCAATTTTGGAGAAGGTACCATGAGGTGCTGAGAAGAAGGTATATCCTTTTGTTTTAGGGTAAAATGTTCTGTAGATATCTGTCAGATCCATTTGTTTCATCACTTCTGTTAGTTTCAGTGTGTCCCTGTTTAGTTTCTGTTTCCATGATCTGTCCATTGGTGAAAGTGGTGTGTTGAAGTCTCCCACTATTATTGTGTGAGGCGCAATGTGTGCTTTGAGCTTTACTAAAGTTTCTTTAGTGAATGTGGCTGCTCTTGTATTTGGAGCATAGATATTCAGAATTGAGAGTTCCTCTTGGAGGATTTTACCTTTGATGAGAATGAAGTGTCCCTCCTTGTCTTTTTTGATGACTTTGGGTTGGAAGTCAATCTTATCAGATATTAGGATGGCTACTCCTGCTTGTTTCTTCATACCATTTGCTTGGAAAATTGTTTTCCAGCCTTTCATTCTGAGGTAGTGTCTATCTTTTTCTCTGAGATGAGTTTCCTGTAAGCAGCAAAATGTTGGGTCTTGTTTGTGTAGCCAGTTTGTTAGTCTATGTCTTTTTATTGGCGAGTTGAGACCATTGATGTTAAGAGATATTAAGGAAAAGTAATTGTTGCTTCCTGTTATTTTAGTTGTTAAAGGTGGCATTCTGTTCTTGTGGCTGTCTTCTTTTAGGTTTGTTGAGGGATTACCTTCTTGTTTTTTCTAGGGCGTTGTTCCCGTTCTTGTATTGGTATTTTTCTGTTATTATCCTTTGAAGGGCTGGATTCGTGGAGAGATAATGCGTGAATTTGGTTTTGTCGTGGAATACTTTGGTTTCTCCCTCTATGATAATTGAGAGTTTGGCTGGGTATAGTAGCCTGGGCTGCAGTTTGTGTTCTCTTAGTGTCTGTATAACATCTGTCCAGGCTCTTCTGGCTTTCATAGTCTCTGGTGAAAAATCTGGTGTAATTCTGATAGGCTTGCCTTTATATGTTACTTGACCTTTTTCCCTTACTGCTTTTAGTATTCTATCTTTATTTAGTGCATTTGATGTTCTGATTATTATGTGTCGGGAGGAATTTCTTTTCTGGTCCAGTCTATTTGGAGTTCTGTAGGCTTCTTGTATGTTCATATGCATCTCATTCTTTAGATTTGGGAAGTTTTCTTCAATAATTTTGTTGAAGATGTTTGCTGGACCTTTGAGTTGAAAATCTTCATTCTCATCCACTCCTATTATCCGTACGTTTGGTCTTCTTATTGTGTCCTGGATTTCCTGGATATTTTGAGTTAGGATCTTTTTGCATTTTCCATTTTCTTTGATTGTTGTGCCGATGTTCTCTATGGAATCTTCTGCACCTGAGATTCTCTCTTCCATCTCTTGTATTCTGTTGCTGATGCTCAAATCTATGGTTCCAGATTTCTTTCCTAGGGTTTCTATCTCTAGTGTTGCCTCGCTTTGAGTTTTCTTTATTGTGTCTACTTCCCTTTTTAGGTCTAGTATGGTTTTGTTCATTTCCATCACCTGTTTGTATGTTTTTTCCTCTTTTTCTGTAAGGACTTCTACCTGTTTGATTGTGTTTTCCTGTTTTTCTTTAAGGACTTGTAACTCTTTAGCAGTGTTCTCCTGTATTTCTTTAAGTGATTTATTAAAGTCCTTCTTGATGTCCTCTACCATCATCATGAGATATGCTTTTAAATCTAGGTCTAGGTTCTCAGGTGTGTTGGGGTTCCCTGGACTGGGCGAAGTGGGTGTGCTGGGTTCTGGTGATGGTGAGTGGTCTTGGTTCCTGTTAGTAAGATTCCTCCGTTTACCTTTCGCCATCTGGTAATCTCTGGAGTTAGTAGTTATAGTTGACTCTGTTTAGAGATTGTTCTTCTGGTGATTCTGTTACCGTCTATCAGCAGACCTGGGAGACAGATTCTCTCCTCTGAGTTTCAGTGCTCAGAGCACTCTCTGCTGGCAAGCTCTCTTACAGGGAAGGTGCGCAGATATCTTGTATTTGGACCTCCTCCTGGCCGAAGAAGAAGGCCCAAAACAGGACCTTTCTCAGACACTGTGTTGCTTTGGCAGTTCCCAGGTGGTACAGACTCTCACCTAAGCAGACTAAATTCCTAAGTTCCTTGGAGTCCCGGGACCAAGATGGCGACCGCTGCTGCTGTGGCTTAGGTCGCCTCCCCAGCCGGGTGGGCACCTGTCCTCCGGTCCGGAAGGTGGCCGGCTGTCCCCGGCCCACAAAGGGTGCTGCCTCAGCGCCTCTGTGCTTCTGCCTGTTCCAGAAGCTGTCAGGTTCTCTGGCGCACCCTCTCACCTGTTCAGACTAATTTCCTAAGTTCGGCGGGTCCCGGACCAAGATGGCGACCACTGCTGCTGTGGCTTAGGCCGCCTCCCCAGCCGGGCGGGCACCTGTCCTCTGGTCCGGAAGGTGGCCGGCTGTCCCCGGCCCACACAGGGTGCTGCCTCAGCGCCTCTGTGCTTCCGCCTGTTCCAGAAGCTGTCAGGTTCTCTGGCGCACCCTCTCACCTGTTCAGACTAATTTCCTAAGTTCGGCGGGTCCCGGACCAAGATGGCGACCGCTGCTGCTGTGGCTTAGGCCGCCTCCCCAGCCGGGTGGGCACCTGTCCTCCGGTCCGGACGGTGGCTGGCTGTCCCCGGCCCACAAAGGGTGCTGCCTCAGCGCCTCTGTGCTTCCGCCTGTTCCAGAAGCTGTCAGGTTCTCTGGCGCACCCTCTCACCTGTTCAGACTAATTTCCTAAGTTCGGCAGGTCCCGGACCAAGATGGCGACCGCTGCTGCTGTGGCTTAGGTCGCCTCCCCAGCCGGGCGGGCACCTGTCCTCTGGTCCGGAAGGTGGCCGGCTGTCCCCGGCCCACACAGGGTGCTGCCTCAGCGCCTCTGTGCTTCCGCCTGTTCCAGAAGCTGTCAGGTTCTCTGGCGCACCCTCTCACCTGTTCAGACTAATTTCCTAAGTTCGGCGGGTCCCGGACCAAGATGGCGACCGCTGCTGCTGTGGCTTAGGCCGCCTCCCCAGCCGGGTGGGCACCTGTCCTCCGGTCCGGACGGTGGCTGGCTGTCCCCGGCCCACAAAGGGTGCTGCCTCAGCGCCTCTGTGCTTCCGCCTGTTCCAGAAGCTGTCAGGTTCTCTGGCGCACCCTCTCACCTGTTCAGACTAATTTCCTAAGTTCGGCAGGTCCCGGACCAAGATGGCAACCGCTGCTGCTGTGGCTTAGGTCGCCTCCCCAGCCGGGCGGGCACCTGTCCTCTGGTCTGGAAGGTGGCCGGCTGTCCCCGGCCCACACAGGGTGCTGCCTCAGCGCCTCTGTGCTTCTGCCTGTTCCAGAACCTGTCAGGTTCTCTGGTGCACCCTCTCACCTGTTCAGACTAATTTCCTAAGTTCGGCGGGTCCCGGACCAAGATCGAATGTCAAGTCTTTGAAGAAAGAAGTTGAAGAAGATCTCAGAAGATGAAAATATCTCCCATGTTCATGGATTGATAGGATTAATATAGTAAAAATAGCCATTTTGCCAAAAGCAATCTATAGATTCAATGGAATCCCTATGAAAATTACAAATCAATTCTTCATAGAGTTAGAAAGAGCAATTTCCAAATTTATCTGGACTAACAAAAATCCCAGGATACTGAAAATTATTCTCAATAACAACAACAACAACAACCACAAAATACTTAATGATAAAAGAACCTCTGTTGGAATCACCATTCCTGACCTCAAGCTGGACTACAGAATAATTGTGATAAAAATTTCATGGTATTGGTACAATGACAGGCTGGTAGATCAACTGAATAGAATTGAAGACCCAGAAGTGAACCCATACACCTATGGTCACTTTAACTTTGACAAAGGATCTAAAACCATCCAGTAGAGAAAAGAGCATTTTCAGCAAATGGTGCTGGTACAACTGGCATTTAGCATGTAGGAGAATGCAAATTGATCCATTCTTATCTCCTTGTACAAAGCTCAAGTCCAATTGGATCAAGAACCTCCACATAAAACCAGATACATGGAAACTAATTGAAAAGAAAGAGGGGAAGAGCCTTGAACACATGGGCACAGGGGAAATTTTCCTGAACAGAACACCAACTTATGCTCTAAGATCAAGAATTGACACATGGGATATCATAAAATTGAAAAACTTTTGTAAGGTAAGGGATACTGTCAATAGGACAAACAACAACCAACAGATTGGGAAAAAATTCTTTACCAACCCTACATCGGGTAGAGGCCTAATAGCCAATATATACAAAGAACTCAAGAAGTTAGACACTCCAAAGAACCAAATAACTCTATCAAAAATGGGGTACAGAGCTAAGCAAAGAATTCTCAACTGAGGAATCCCGAATGGCTGATAAGTACCTAAAGAAATGTTCAACATCCTTAGTTATCAGGGAAATGCAAATCAAAACAACCATGAGAATCTACCTCACATCAGTGACAATGGGTAAGATCAAAAACTCAGGTGACAGCAGATGCTGGCAAGGATCTGGAGGAAGAGGAACACTCCTCCATTGTTGGTGTGATTGCAAGCTGGTACAACCACTCTGGAAAACAGTTTGGTGTTTCCTCAAAAAAATTGGACATAGGACCCAGCTATACCACTCCTAGGCATATACTCAGAAGATTCTCCAACATGTAATAAGGACACATTCTCCACTATGTTCATAGCAGCCTTATTTATAATAGCCAGAAGCTGGAAAGAACTCAGATGTCCTTCAACAGAGGAATGGATACAGAAGATTCGGTATATTTACACAATGGAGTACTACTCAGCTATTAAAAACAATGAATTCATGAAGTTCTTAGGCAAATAGATGGAACTAGAAAATATCCTGAGTGAGGAAACCCAATCACAAAAGAACACACATGCTATGAACTCACTAATAAGTAAATATTAGCCCAGAAGCTCGGGATATGCAAGATACAATTCACAGACTACTTGAAGCACAAGAAGGAGGAAAACTCCAGTCTGGATACTCCTTCTTAGAAGGGGGATCGAAATACTCATGGAAAAGATACAGAGACAAAGTTTGGAGCAGAAACTGAAGTAAAGGCCATCCAGTGACTGTCCCTCCTAGGGATCCATCCCATATACAGTTACCAAACCTAGATAGTATTTTGGATGCCAACAAGTGTTTACTGACAGAAGTGTGATATAGCTGCCTCCTGAGAGGCTCTGCCAGTGCCTGACAAATACAGAAGTGCATGTTCACAGCCATCCATTGAACTGAGCACAGGGTCCACAATGGCGGAGCTAGAGAATGGACCCAAGGAGCTGAAGAGGTTTGCAGCCCCACAGGAGGAATAACAATATGAACTAACCAGTATCCCCAGAGCTTCCAGGGATTAAACTACCAATCAATGAGTATACATGGAGAGACTCAAGGCTCCAGGTGCATATGTAGTAGAGGATGGCCTTGTGGGGCATCAATGGGAGAAGAGGCCCTTGGTCTTGTGATGGCTCAATGCTCCAGTGTAGGGGAATGCCAGGACAGGGAAGCAGGAGTGGGTGGGTTAGTGAACAGCGGGAGGGGGATGGGATGGGGGGCTTGGAGGGGAAATGAAGAAAGAGGATAAAATTTGAAATGTAAATAAAAAAATCTAATAATAAGAAAAAGAAAACTTTCAGCTTATAAACAGACACATACTCTCTCTCTCTCTCTCTCTCTCTCTCTCTCTCTCTCTCTCTCACACACACACACACACACACACACACACTCACACACACACACACACACACACACACACACACAAATACAGACTAGCTGAAACACTTTTGAACAATGAAAAAAATCACCATCCTTGATTTGAAATTGTATTACAGAGCTGTGGTTTCAAAAACAGCATAATTGCATAAAACCAGACATGTTCATCAGTGGAATTAAGCTGAATACCCAGATATTTTCCTCTCATCTTTGGATACCTGGGTTGTTTTTTGTTTTTTTTTTTTTTAATCTGTTTGCTTGTTTGTTTGTTTTATGTAAAGAAGCCAGAAATGCACCCTGGAAAATAAAATAAAACAGTTTCCTCAACAAATGGTACTCATCAAAATTGGATGTCAGTGTGAAGAATCCAAACAGAATCATACCTATCACCCTGCATAAAAGTGAATTCTGTATAGACATAAGACCTCAACATAAAACTATATATACTGTACCCCATAGAAGAGAATGTTGGAAATTGCTTGAACTCATTGGCACAGGAAAAGACTTTCAGAACAGAAAATTATCACCACAAGCACTAAATTCAACAATTACTAAATTTGATGGTAAGAATCTAAAGTTTTCCTGTAACTCAAAGAATATAATTTAGATTTGCAATGATATGTTGGTGGTGGTGGTGGTGGTGGTGGTGTTGGTGGTGGTGGTGGTGATAATGGTAGTGGTTTGTTTGTGTTTGTGTGTGTGTGTGTGTGTGTGTGTGTGTGTGTGTGTGTGTATCTGCATGGCATGTGTGGTATTCCAGGTGTGTGGTGTATGTATATGTAATGAATATACAACTGTTCTCACCAGGAGAGGATGAAACAACTTGCTGTGTTACTTTCCAGGTTATAGACTTGAAACAGTTTCTCAATAATCTTGACCTTTGCAAATGTAACTCAAATGGCTGGACAAAGGGACCACAAAAGCCACTTGTTTTTGTTTCCCTGTGCTACTGGCTGCACAGCTCTTCCTGGATTTTATGTGGATGTTTAAAATTCAAACTCAAAACTTCATGCTTATAATGCAAGCCCTCTTCTCCATTTACCCATTTATTTGATTGGTGTTCTCAACTTCATAATGGAGAAAAAATTTGGATGTATTAAAATAAATAAATCAGCAGTAATAATTTTATCTGTAACTGAGATATCTATGAAGGTAAAAAGGTTTATAGTTTTAAAGCCTTTTAGCATGAATCTCACTGAGACAACAGGAAAGTGAAGAGATTTATGATATTCTTTTACTTTCCTGGGATGCAAATCCTCACTGTACACACGTGGATGTATATATGGTAAACATGAATGTGACAGTCAATTCTCATTCTCAGAGAATGAGAAAGAATCTTCCCTCCAGTGAAGACAACTCTCCAAAGGAGGGATATTTTAATAACATTAGATTCACTTTAGGATTTCAGTGATTAAAAGTTCCTGAAAAAAAATTCCAATTATCTCTGAAACTCTTCAAAATTTTTGACAGTTTCCTTTGAAACTTAAGAAAGTAGTACTCCCCCCACAGCCCAATCTATTGAAAGCGAAGCAATTTTGAAATGAAATGGTGGAACAAGATTGACACTGTGAATTTGTGAGACTTATGAATTTTGTGAGCTGTAATTAACTTATCAAAGATTTTTAAAAAGATTTCAGCTAGGTATATTTCTTGTGCACAGAACATGGATCTTAGTTTTCATGTCTTTCAATCATACTTCATAACTTGACATTTACTTAATAATTTTATTTTAAGCATTTAACTAGTGGCAAAGGTAAGTGAAGAATACATACTAGAAAGGCGCAGAATCTAGCAGAGCCATTTTTGGCCACACAAAGCCATTAAGGAGTTCCTAAGGCATTCTAAGAACCGAATAAAGTCATGGATGGTAGCAAGAAGGATTTAAAAATGCCTCAGAGTAAAAGGGTTTCTGAGGTTAGAGACATACAAAAAGTGGAATGGGATGGAGATGAGATGGCTCCGAAAGCATACCAGGACTAAAAGAAGTCATAAATATTCCTGCCATTTTCCAAGGTTAATATATTCCCAATTTTTTGTTTTTCTTTACCCCTTCAAACCTTCCTTATAATCTTTGCCACTGTCCTTCAAATTCATGACCTTGTCTTTCATCAATTGTTATCTGAAGTACTGTGTTTGTTCAGCATAAAACTGAAAGAAAAATAATTGTAATTGAGACATCTTAGAAAATATCTTAGAAAATATATTATGGTTCATAAATATGATCATGTAGCATTAATGATCCATATGGTTTTATATACAAATCACTTTGCTCACTTCATTGAATTGTAGTTTCATTTTGATCATTATCTAGAGACATAAACATTTGTTTCTGTTCCTAAAAAAGTTTTCTAATTAATTAATATAGCCCTTACATACATTTGTGAAGCAGAGAATCATGGTCATCAGAACAAATATGGCCTCGTGTTTCCTCTGATGTATAGTAAGCTTATTTACCATGTACTCCCATGTGAGGAGTGGGTGTGGCAGCAGTCCCAAGATGGCGCCCAGGACTGTAGCCAAGTCTTATGACTTGCACCTGACTTCCTCATACACCTGAAAATAAGCCACATCCATCATGAGAACTGTGCAGGTGCACCATGATGCAAGATCGGACCATATGACAAGTGATGATTCTGGCCAATGGACTATTGTTACATGGACTGGACTGATGGGGCGTGGTTGAGAGGATATATAAGAGATTGCGATTGGGGGGCAGGTTGGTTGTTGTTTTTTCCTGGAGAGATTGATTTCTGGAGAGAGATTCATGCATGCTGTTGAAAGGTTCCTGAATAAACTGCTTTGAGAAGAACATAGTGTTGTTGCTCATTTCTGCTGGTCAGAATGGGAAGCGACAAATGGTGGCCTGTACGAGGAGCCGTTCAGAACTCATGGAAGTCAGGGCAGCTAGCTGGTAAGGTTCCCAGGTAAATGGGACAATTTAAGTTCTCGGATTGAGACGATAAGGTTCCAGGTTTTGGGACAAGTTGCACCAAGCACCATGGGAAATTCAACCTCAGGTCAGACAGTACACCAAGCCCTTAAAGACTTGCTGAAAGTGAAAGGAATTGGGTTGAAAAAGGAGACCCTGGAGAACTTTTTAAAAGCAGTGGATCAGATTGCTCCTTGGTTCCCCGTATCAGGACATCTTACGGGGCCCAGTTGGGAGAAGTTAGGGAAGGACTTGAAGTTTGCAGAAGAACATGGAGTTCTCGCTAAAGGGGTACTGCCGGTGTGGAAGCTAATATGGAAGGAATTGTATTGAGGATAAGGAAAGATGTGGAGTGGAACTCCAAAAGGGCAATGAGGCACTGAATCAGGTGACAGAGGAGTGACCCCAAAAGTCAGAGGCAGAAGGAAGTTCTAGTGATGGGGATATGTCTGAGGACAATCTGGAGAGCATAGCTGACAATCTAGAGAAAGTGAAATGAAGGTAGAACTTTCGGGGTCAGGGCTAGGCCGCCTCTGTATGCCCCTGAGGAAGCATCGGGGCTTAGTCTGCATTCAGAAACCTGGAGGGAACTGCGAGCCCAGTGCTTTCCTGTATTTCAGGATTCACAGGGAGGTCATTAAAGCCAGCACCCCCAGTGCCAGAGAGTCTCATTTGAGCAGGTGAAGCGGATAATGGAGCTGCTGGAGTAGTAGTGGCCCCAGAAAAGGTGCAAAAGGATGTTGTAGTGAATTATTTAGGAAGAAAAATTACAGCAAAATATGTGTCCCCTCAAAAGATTCAGTTTCGCACAGGTGGATTATGGACCCTGAATGATTTTCAAAAGTTATTGGGTGATATTCAATGTGTCTGACCCTATCTCTCTTTGACCAATAAACAATTATAGCCATAATATGATATCTTACCAGGCAATACAGATTTAAATTCTCCCAGATATCTTTCTGATGCTACCAGGAAGGCTTTGTTGTTAGTAGATCAGAGTATTCAGAGTGCTGCCTTAAAATGCTGAGATGAGTCCAAACAGTTTATCTTGTGCATACTGCAAACAGAGTCGCAGCCCACTGGGATTTTATTGCAGGGAGCTCCCCTGTTATGGATACACCCAAAAATATCCCCAGCCAAGACACTTGTTTATTATCCTGCCTCAGTGGCTCAGCTGGCTCTGATTGGCATACAGCAAAGCATGCAGTTTTTTTGGAGTTGCACCTGAAAGTCTAATATTATCGTATAATGCTAAGCTAATTGAAGTGTTAACAGCCACAGAGGATAATTGGGCTATTTTGAGGTGTAGTTTTCAAGGCCTCATAGATAGTCATTACCCCAAGGATCCAATATTACAGTTGGTTAAAGTACATCCAGTAATCTTTCCTTGTATTACTGCTAGAGGTCCATTGCCAGATGCTCCTCTTGTTTTTATAGATGGTTCTAAAACAGGACAAGGAGCCTATTTAATAACAGGATCATCGCCAGTTACCATTCAGTTTCCCCCTGCATCTCCACAAGTCATTGAATTGCAAATTGTGATTAAAGTATTTGAATTAATTCCAGGTCTCTTTAATTTGATTTCTGACAGTCAGTATGTTGTAAATATTCTGCAGTGTTTGGAGATAGTAGGCAAAATAAATTTGAGATCTACCATTGGAGAATTAGTTATTAAATTGCAAAGAATTATTTTGAATCGGCATTCACTCTTTTTTATTCAGCATATTCATGCTCATACTGGATTGCCAGGACGCCTTGCAGAAGGGAATGATATAGTTGATAAAGCTTCCAGAAAATGCATGGCCTTTTTAATGGCCTCATCTATTGATTTGGCACGTGCTTTTCATGCACAATTTCATGTTAATTCAAAGACTTTGTCATCACCATTTAAAATTTCTCCAGCAGAGGCAAGAGAGATCATGAAGGTGTGCAAAACCTGTGCCCCTTTATTGCCTCAAGTCAGTCAGTGTGGGGGTTAACCCCCAGGGATTGCGCCCCCTACATTTGTGGCAAATGAATGTTACCCATTTTCTTGAGTTTGGAAAGTTAAAATATATTCATGTTTCCATAGATACAGCCTCTGGCATTATTTTTGCCTCTTTACAGACAGGCGAGAAGGCACGCCGGGTCATTGCACATTGTTTTGAGGCTTGGGGTGCCTGGGGGCAGCCTAAAGAACTAAAGACTGATAATGGACCAGCCTCTTCAGCCTCTTTTGTTTCCTTTTGCAAGATGATGGGCGTCCATCTGGTGCATGGGTTGCCATACAACCCTCAGGGCCAAGGCATTATTGAATGAGCCCATCGTACTTTAAAAGAATGTTTAATTAAACAAAAGGGAGGAATTGCCCCTGCTGGGTCCACACCAAGAGAGAGATTAGCCATTGCCTTATTTACTTTGAATTTTTTGATAAAGATAAACAAGGGTGTGTTGCAGCTGAGCGACACATTAATCCTGATACTTCTCCAAAAGGTATGATCCTGTGGAAGGATGTCTTGACTGGTTGTTGGAAGGTCCCTGGCCCAGTGTTGGTTTGGGAGAGAGGGTCTGTTTGTGTGTTTCCCCAGGATCACCGACAACAGCTGTGGGTCCCAGAACAGCTAACCAGAGCAATTCAGGGCAAGCAGAACGATGAGGATGTGGATGCTCCTGTGGCTGGGGGTGCTACTGCTAGTGAGAACTGAAGAGCTACATTGGGGAATTATGTCTGTGTTCCCAAAACCCATGCCATTGACACATTTAGCATCAGTGTTTCCTCGATTCTTTACATTGAATGCTTCACTACAATTGCCTTTTTTACCATGGGATGGAGAGATAGCTCCAGTGCAGGAATCTATGCGGCTTCTGCTAAAGGGATTGTTGTGTTTTCAGATGATTCAAAATATTTCACAGGTGAGTGATTGTGTTCAGCTGTATAATCAGACCGCAGCATGGTTTGATATGCCAGTTAAGAGTTCTATTAAAGCTAATGCTACCTGGATTCAAGGGGTGTAGCATGCCAGTGCAATGGCATTTTACCCTCCCAACCTAGATGGGCCCCCTTTTGTAGAGGTGTTCGTGATTCCCTTCCACCTTGGACTGGCTGCCAATCTAGAATAGCTTGGGCAGTGAAGAATTATTTTTCCTTTTCCCCTTATATAGGTACAGTCCATAATAGTTCCTTTTCAGGGTATAATTGGACATATCAAAATCCAGCTCAAGTAGAGCTGGTCATCTTTTTAATGTATGGTTGTTATGTGGGGTGAATGGTAGTTGCACTGATCTTTCCCCCTTAAGCATGGTGGCGGGAGGGGCCTGGGGCAATGCAAATTTTTATTGGAATGGTTCTGATGTGTTTGAAACTTCTGTATTTCAATTTGCTGGAGAAAGGAATGTTTCTTTTTAGGCTGCACCTGTTTGTGTGTGGACTCCTTTTGGGTTTATTGTTTATAATGGTAGTTATGAGAATAATGTTGTTTGTTGTAGTAGTGATATTTGTTATTATAGTATGTGCTCGAATGCTTCTGAATATCATTTGGCTGCTGTGACTAGGATGCCTTTCTTTGTACCTTTGTCTGTTCAAGCTACTTTGTTTACAAACTGCCGCTGCTGTGAATAATTTATCCGTGGGTGTTTCAGAAGTTTTGGATTGTTGACAGCTGTCTCCCGCTTGAAATAGTGGGCCGGAATTGATGGACTTGCCCTGTGTCTGATATTAATCAGCATCCTGGCCTTCTGCACCTGCTGCATGCAGAGTCATCAGCGCAGAGCCCGAGCCTTGATGATACAGGCTTTTGCGGCAGTAGAAACATGACAATCTCCTCAAGTGTGGTTTGGCATGCTAGAGAAGTAGTCAATGATGGGTAAGACTCCCTGGGCATGTCACCAACCTAAGACAGGGATCAAACCAATGCTGTTTCTTTCCCAAGGACGGGTAAGGGGCATTGCCACAGGGGGCAATATGAGACAGGCATTCTCTCAGCCAATAAGTAAAGAAGGGGGAGATGTGAGGAGCAGGTGCCTCAGCAGTTCCAAGATGGCACCCGGGACTGCAGCCAAGTCTTATTTATGACTTGCACCTGACTTCCTCATACACCTGAAAATAAGCCACATCCATCATGAGAACTGTGCAGGTGCACCATGATGCAAGATCGGACCATATGACGAGTGATGATTCTGGCCAATGGACTGCTGTTACATGGACTGGACTGCTGGGGCATGGTTGAGAGGATATATAAGGGATTGCGATTGGCAGCAGGTTGGTTGTTGTTTTTTCCTGGAGAGATTGATTTCTGGAGAGAGATTTATGCATGATGTTGAAAGGTTCCTGCTTTGAGAAGAACATAGTGTTGTCACTCTTTCCTGCTGGTCAGAAGGGGAAGCAACACTCCCACCCATTGCGCTACAATGACACAGATTGGTTTCTCCTCAACATCAGTAAATATAAACTTTTCTAAATGAGATTTGAAATTCAACCATTGTCTTCTGGAAGGTAACATTCCACAAATTATCCCTCTCCAGCATTTGCTTGACTGTTCTTTAGACTTGCCAGGTGTTAAAAACAGGAGAGTTGAAAGAGTTGTTTTTCTAGGTATATATAACACAGAAATGGCAGAATTCATATTAAAGCAGATTTAATTTTATATGGCTGCAATATATGATCTCTTGAGTGGATCATAAAATCTTGTCTTTATGGCAATTATTGTCATGAAAGAATTTTTTAAATCTAAAAAATTCTCAGTAAGGTAGTTTTTGGTGAATAACTGTTATAGATAAGCTATGAAACAGACAGGGGTGTTGATCTCCCTTGGATTATTCTACAATCAAATAATCTCTTAAAGAGTAGACTAGAGAGAAATTTTGTTTGTACTTGCAAGGTTCTCTAAATCCTGTTTTCCAAACAAGGATAAATAAAACTTAAAAGTAAAATTGGGCAATGCTAAGAGTACACTTTGATTTCATTTTAATTTCAACAGATCATAATGGAGTGCCTACTCTAATATTCTGCTTTGAGTATGCAATGTCAGGAGTTGATGATATAATAGGGAAAGAACAATTTCTTCTTGAATTGGCCCACAATTTTATTTTAGGTGGAAAACCATCAAATCTCTGAATTCTAAATCTGGTTGTCTATAAGAATAACATATCATGTTTTCTAAAAATACAGATCATGATTATCTGGGTTTTGGCCAGCAAGTTCTACTTATATCAAGAATCACGTCATTCTGATGAAAAGCCACACAAAATAATCACTGGGTTAGTTATTTGCTGGCCTTTTTTTTCCTTGTGGTTTTTGAAACTATAAAGAAACCTGTCTTAACACAGTGAAGAATGAAGATCTGCATATTTCAGTCAACAGAACACGTTGGAAACATGAAAAGAAAGGGTGACAAGGTAATGAGCTTGATTATAAAGAACCTGACAGTGGAGGTTAGCAAAGTATGATTATTTTTTTGACTGATGTATATACCCTAGGCACTTTGATGTGAGATAGCAAAAGTCTTGTTTGATGGTAGATGAAGACCATAAAGTATAGGCTTGAATGACTTAAATAGACATTCCATGTGGTATCTTGTATCCAATAAACTGTCAGTGTTTGAATGAAGTACAGCTGTTAGGGTAGTAGTTAGGAAATGCAGGTGACCAGGCTGAGGACTGAGATAGAGAGCATCATACTTTACCAGTAGTTAAAATTGATTCTAAAGAGGAGAATTATAAGACATTTCCAATGAGACAAATAATGCCACATTCCCCAAACTTTCTATAAGCTTGTGGGGAAATGGTACTGTTTACTATAGTCAGAGTATTACTCTGTCAATTTAAAAGTTAGCAATGACCTCAGAAAAGATCATAAGAATGGTGTAATGTGATTTAAAATAATTTTATCTTCCTTCATTTCTTTCTGACATTTTAAAACTAACATGACATATTCTGTTTTGTTTTGTTTTGTTTGTTTTCTTTTTGTTTTTTTGTTTTGTTTTGTTTTGTTTTGTTTTGAGACACGGATTCTCTGTGTAGCAATGGCTGTCCTGGAACTCACTCTGTAGACCAGGCTGGCCTTGAACTTAGAAATAAGGCTGTCTCTTCCTCCCAAGTGCTGGAATTAACAGAATGGGCCACCGATGCCCGGCTGACCTATTCTTTATTAGGACCTCCATTTTAGTCTGTTATTGCACATGACTTACTCTTGAAGACCATCAATTCTTTTCTTTTAATATCCATAATGGAATTACCTTATTCACACCGAAATCAGTACACGTTAGGCAGAGTAAAATGTATTGTTCCTGAGTGCCTTTCTGTATAAACTGTAAGAAAATCAACAAATTCCATATAGAAAATCCACATCTGTGAATGTAGAGTCCTGTAAGCTCTGTAGAAGAATCACTACTAAATTTGTTTGTGCATGTACTTTGTTGAATGACATAAAACTAGTTCTCTTGGAAAATAAGTTAATGCCAGTAATATTCACATAACCTTATTTAATGGCTATTCCTGGTTGTTGACTTTATCTGGAATGAACTACAATCCAGAATTGGAGGGCTCACCTGTGATCCAGATCTTGAGGCTGTAAGACACAACATTCTGATCTAAATCTTAGCATGGAGATCTTGAGACATAGTGACCATGAAAACCTTCTGTCCAGGCAAAGTAATACAAGCCTTTAATCCCAGGAAACTGGGGCAAGTAAATCTATATATTCAAGGTCAGCCTGGGACAAAGCAATCCTTGTCCCAGGCACGGTGGTATACACCTTTAATCTTAGCCACTCCTTCTGCTAGAGGCCTACATAAGGACATTGGAAAAAAGGAAGATTCATTCTTCTTTGACTGCACTTGCCAGCACATCTGTTGGAACTTACTTCTACAGAAGACCAGATGAAACAATTACCCTTGTGGGACTGAGCAACTACTAGATTCTTAGACTACCCATTCACAGCTGACCATTGTTGGGTTAATTAGACTTCAGACTGTAAGTCATCATAATAATTTCCCTCAACCTATAGAGACATTTCATAAGTTCTGTGACTCCACTGAACCCTAACTAATATACCTCATATATGTTCTTCCATGAACTAAAGTAAAATCAAACACATAATTGTTAATATGGAGTATACATGGTAAGGCAGTTTGAAATGTGGGTTCAAATCCTGGTTCTCCCACCATTTAGCCTAAAGGTATTTTGTTTTATGGATTTTTTTTTCTGTTTCTGAGAATTTCACAGATGTACACATATATAAAGCATCATTAAATATCCTCCATCACTCCTTCCAATTATTTTCTTTTCCCCATAAAATGAGCACTTCCAAACTTTATGTATGTTTTCTGATAATGCACTAAGTCCAGTTAGTGCCTATATGTGCATGGTTGTAAGGTCATCCCCTGGAGTATAAGAAACATATCGGTAACCACATCTTTAAAAAGAAGGATTCTTCCTCAATCAGCAACTACCCATTGCCAGTAGATTCTCAGTACAGGGTCAAGTAACATATGTATGCTGTTATTTTCACTTGATCTTGTGCACTTTAAAACTGTTTTAAAGTTTATTGTTCTCAACCATAATTTTAGAAGTAACAGAATCTTACAATGAGAATGTTATGGAGATTAAAAATTACGGGAATAAATGCAAAACATTTATCACCATACTATAGCACAATAAACACATTCAATAAAATATAACGGGATAAATTCATCACAGATAGGGAAAAGTAACACTTTCTTTTTCTAGGAAATTAGTCTTTTTTATTGGAACCCAGGGCTAAGGATAACGAATGGATTGGGTAACTATAATCCTGGTCATTGTAATCCTCTCACAAGTGTGGTAAACCTCAACACAGACTACATTGCTTAATATTTTCAGGACTTTAGAAAATAAAGAATTTAGAAATAGAAATTGTTAAAGATGGCTTAGTGGGTAAAGGTGCCTGCTTCCAAGCTTTGAAATCTGAGTTAAATATCTGAAACTCAGTTGGAGAAGAGAACAGAATCTTCCCAAATTCTCCATGGGCAATTAGTGCACCATGATATTGTGCTCTTTTCCACGTATACACAGATGCATACACAAAATAAATATAATTGTAACAAAATGAACACAAAGGCAAATGGGGTCCCTCTTCCTCGTTTAATTCAATGTGTTTATTATACATTTAGCAACTAAAATGTTGGAACATTTCCCTTATGACACTTGGTCATGTTTAATTTTGCATGTTTATGATGTTAATATAAAAGATTATTAAGGAATAATTGTTAGAATAAATCTCTTCAGATTCATAGATTCACACCCACAACCTGATATTTGGCCCTCCTCAACACCTTTTTGTCCACTCACTGATATTTAGAAATGAGAAAGTGCTACTTGTCTGTTTCGTCCAATCATGAAAATGTTATACTTTTAAGGTGAATGCAGATGACAAGACCCTATTTTACCAGGATCATAAAACATAAGAAAAGAAGTTGCCAAAGAAAAGACAGCTTTTTTTCTGTATTATGCTTAATACATATTTAAAATTTTAAGAAGGTATACTACATACACCTCACTAAATTTTCCCCCAGGGCTGACTTGGCAGATAAGGTGTGGCTGAATGGCTACTGATATCTTAGAAACACAAACTGAAAACATAATCTGTAAATTAGTATTTCATAAATTTGTATTCTAAGACTAATTAGGAAAGCAGTAAAAGGTATCATCTAATCATGAAATATGCTTTTGAATAAATTTTACTCAAAATTTCAGTCCCTGGCAGAGAATCTTTAACAGTTGACACTTGCATGTTTATGGTGAAAACAGGCTGGCATTGCTTTCACTTCTCTTTGGTTAAGTGGTACCTTTAGGGGTGGAGGGCATGTAGGATATAACAGTGATGTTGATGAATGACTCTTGAGTATAAGAAGACTCAGGTTTTGTCAGAGAGATGTGCTAATAGGATATATGCCTCTGAGCATTGTCTCTCCCTGAGAGGACCACTGAGAATTTGGTTTCTACTGATATTTGTTCTATGGTATTGGCTCTGACTGTTTTGGACATATAAGCAACTGAACAGAAGGAAAATGCAGAGGTGAGAGGAATGACTTCACAGTAATTCTGTTGGTTTTCAGAACTCATGATATGCAGAACTCCCAGCACACCTGCTCTTACTTCTTATATTTCTCAGCCCATCCCAGAGGAGATAGTATGGCAAACATCTTCATTCTAGGACAAGGACTATCCATGGCAAAAAGCCAGAACCATCCCATTGTTGAATGTGTAACTCATACACTCCACATAGTGTATAGCTTTGCCTTTTGTACTGATTACAAACAAGGCTATAATTTATTTCTTGTATTAATAAACTACTTTTGGACATATTTTAGGTTTATGGAAATATTTAACAGAAAGTATATAGTTTGTATATAACATATAATTTCCATTCCTAGTTTCCTCAAATATTAACATTTACATTTAGTGGTAAATTATTTTTATTATTGTTATTCATTATTATTATTATTATTACTAGTAACAGAATATTGACTAATGGTCACAAATTATATTAATATCCCCTTTTTGTGGTGTGCATACTGTAGCTTTAGCTAAGAATATTGACATTTATCCACTGTTATAGTATCATCCAGAATAACTCCATATCCTAAATATCTTTTATTCTACCTATTCATCCTTTGTCTCTCTTCTTTAAAGCTACTGACATTCACTATTGACTTTACAACCTTTAAAGTCATGCATATGCAATCATATGCTTCTTTCAAATGGTCATACAGTTAGAATCAGTGTGTAGATTTCTTGTGTGTGATGTTTGTAACTAAAAAATAAGCCTTTGTGTGGATACTCCACTACAATCCATTCCTGATTTACACTTTATCTGGCTACTGAGAGCCCACGCTAACCTCATACTTGCTCCTCTAACACCTACCCAAACTGTGTTCAGTTGACAGCCATAGTGAACTTTTAAAGATATAAACCCTCAATTAAATACTGACAGGATTTCATTGAAATCCTTAATACCGCCAACAGAGCCTTATATTTGTTACTGATTACCCATCCCTCCAGATCCACCTCAGCCACTTTCTTCCTTATTTAGTACAACCCTTCTTCACTGAATGATTCAAAATACTGTATGTGGAGTTACTAACCTACCATCGGATCTATGTGTATGACATCTATTCCTCCTGGAAAGGTGCCTTTCCTATTCTATGTTTAAGTATTGCAATCACATTCATTCTTCAGTCTCTGATGAGCTGAGCTTTATTTAGGAAGACTTCTATGGTGCTTGCGTCACATTAGAGCTATGGTTACTACCTTACCCGTACCACCTATGCATACTTCATAGCATCCTCAACAAATATAGCTGGTCAATAATCTATTAGATTATCATCACCATTATCTTCATCAACAAGAACATTACTATTCTTTTTAAGAGAGAGTTTCATAGAGCTATGCATCTTTCAGTCACAACCCAAAATAATGCTCAAAGCATATTAATAAGTATTACCTAATAAAACTAAACATGCTATGAATAAAGTCCAGGGAGTAATTGCTCTAAGTTAGGAAAACTATGTCAAACACAACTGATACCAGCTGAGGAAAATGCCATTTCTTTTAACAGCTAAATAAACCTAATGAAAATCTTTATCATACACACTCAGCCATATGTCAGAATATCTTTGTGATTTCATTCCTTTTCACTTCTTCAGCTATATCTGTTGTTGTTTCTTTCTCATATCTGATGTTGTAGTGATGGTGGGCTGCATGTGATGGATGTCTTCATAGACACTGGTTTATATCTCAACTCTGTGTTATGCGCAAAACCTTTCATTGTTGAATAAAATACCCTTTCTTCTTTCTAACAAATTAATCTTCCTATAACTCAGATGTCAGTGCCATCAGGGAGAGTTTATCAATTCCAACCTAGGACATGTGTTGCTTGGGAATGCCATATGATGCTATGTTATTTTGTATCACAGCAGAAATGTTTAACACACTACTAATGCAGTAAACTGAATACTACCACTTAACACATTAAACCAATATTACCAGAAAACCTCCTCTTTTGTTAATTTTCCACCCTGGAGTCTGAAATAACATCTGTGATGATGCCTTGTCACGTTGACTGTAATATTCCCAGTAAATAACTACATCCCTGGCAATATGTTTACATTACAATGGCCATCTGACCTATGTTTCAAAAAATTCATTAGGTTATTATTAACAAAGAGATTTAAGCTGTATCAAATTTGCTCAAAGTAGATTCCTGAAATAATCAGTATAGTATTTCTTTTTCATTCTTTAGTCTAGTTTCTCTAGGAAAGTTCTATGACTTGCTGACTTTATTATGACTGCCCAAGTCTCTGTATATTCAGAATGACAAAAGAGATACTGTGTCCTAACTGCAACTTAAGATACCATAGGGTCGTTGAGTCAAAGCACTTACCACTTGAGTTGTCATGTAAAAATTATCCCCAAAGTAGGATTTGTCCAGGATCACTTAGTTCATATTCTAGTTTTTTGCTTTCTTGCTTAAGAAGGCAATTATTCTCCATTTTATCTTTAATGGTAATAATATTTACTTACTGTATATATGTGTACCAGTATGTGTTCTTCCATGTGTGTATATATATGAATGTGAGCACTTTTGCATCCTGATGTTTCTGTATATGTTTTTGCGTGTCTGTGAGTAGGATCAGGTATTGGAATTCTCCTTCTATCATGGTCACTGACAGTTAAACTCGGGTTGTTGAGTTTGAGAAGCACCTTTATTCACTATAGCATCTTGCTAACCCCTCCAGTTCTTTTTTGATGAGTGCATTCTGCCAAATTTGATTGCTTCCTCCATCAAGCCCTTCAATAAACTGCTTGTTTCTCTATTGTAACAATTATCAACCTCTATTAAACTGACTGTTGAAATCTGTGTCTTCTCTGTCTGTAGGCCCCCTCCCAAAATGTGGAAATTTGTTTTATTAAGCCGTGCAAATCAAAGGCTTAATTTGGAGGCTAGTCAATAAACACAGCAATTACTTGTATGAATACATCAGCCAACATATATAAAATTAGGATAAAAAGTAGAATTATCCATAGAGGACATAAATATGTAAGCTATGATAAGTCTGAATACATGAAGATAAAGTGTTATCTTCAATATTGACTTTAGAGAAAGAATTTCATAAAGCAACCATGGTGTTGTTCATAGTTGACTGGCTTGGTATTGTCAGTATTATCTTGTTTCAACTTTATAAGAACTTGTCAAATATATATAATTGCCTTATTTTTCAGATGAAGAAACATGAATTCAGAGAAATGAATATACAGTCTTCCAGGCCTGGGTTTCATCTGCAGATGCCTCATCTGAGATTTTGCCAACGGATTCTTTCAGAGCTATAATTGCTGTGGGATATTTTAATTCTTCTTTAGTTTCCTTCATATTTTTATAGTAGCATAATTTGTTGGGGGTGACAAGTTGACTACTTCCAAATGGCCAAAGAAATCTACTTGCCAATCATAAGATATAATGGGTGATAAAGATACTGACTTCCTGGGAGAAATGATCAATTCCTTGTACTTTAATGGGTGGTTTCTGAGTGTTTACAAATCATTTTCTTCCGTGGAATAAAAACTCCTTGGAGGTATAAGCTGCATTCAGTCCTACTCTTTATCTCTAACATGTAGGGTATGTAGGTATCTCAAACACAAGAACTGTTAAAGAAATCATTATAATATCCACACAATTATGTGTCTTCCTCATATGCTTGTAAAAGTTCTAGAAATCCTGGCAGAAGTAAACACTCAAATCAGATTCAGGATTCTCATATGTGTATATAAGAGACATGAAATTAAGGGAAATTAGATGTTCATCTCTGCCTATGCTGTTGAGAATGCAGCCCAGAAGCTAAACCTCTGACTATTCTCTTTTCATAAGCTAATGATCTTCAGAGCTAGAAGTTATCTCTATCCCATGTAGTAAGCCTTATAGATCAAGATATTTCTAAGTTTTCTATTTTAGGGAATAACAAGCTACTATTTATGTTGTCTTATTTTTAGATGCATAACAAGCAAAGATTGGAAGCTAGGGTTAACAAAACGTATGTGGTTATGTATTAAAATTTCTTGATGTTGACCCATAGGACTTTGTTCTCTGTGTTTGTGATGCATAATAGCAGACAATATTCTCATGAACTTGAATAGATTCCATTCTTGTGAACATTTTTGGTCATGGGTAGCTCAAATTAATAAGGACTTTTTCCATAAAAACAAGGTATAAAAGAAAAGAAAAATGGAGATAAAAAGAATGCCTTTGATCAATACATCCTTGGTTTAAAGGCTACTTGTACATTGTCATTGGGAGCTTGGCCTGCAGTTCTAACACCATTATCAATAACTATCACATATAGTATGAAGACGCAGCAATATGCAAAGTGATTTCAAGTGCTTACTTATGAATATTTCTACAACAGTAGTAATGTATGCTTTCTAACACACATAGGCACACATATATACACATACCACATGGAACTGTCCCCAACAATCTTGTCTTTATACCCACTGATCACTGCAGCTCTCAACTTTCATTAGTGCACTTCATTTTGCAGTTGATATTGATTAGCACGTAGACCCATATTTGGTCAATATGCAGAAAATAAGAGACTGTGTAATGCTCAAATATAAACAGTACATCTATGTCATACCTGCTCCTTTGAAGATCCAGGGATCATAGGGGAAGAGTAGAAATAAAGAGTTTAAAAATCCAAGGTAGTGGATGATTATAGTAAAACTGTTTTCCAGGCATAAAAGTACCTAGGCACAGGTAGATTCTCCATGATTGCGCAAGCCTCCACAAGACCTCCCCAAGTCTAGATAAGTTCAAATTCCACCATAGATGGGAGAGAATCTCATGATACACCACATCTGGCTAAAGGATATTTGAACTGATATCTACTTGTGTAGATAGGTCCATTTTCTTCCTATATTTGGCTCCATTCTCTGGTGAAAGCCCTTACAACCTGTCTACATGCTGGCAGTACTTGGTTGTGAAATAATAAGCACATGAAATTTGGAAGGAGACATCATTGTACAGGGGGAGACACTAGAGGAGAGGAAATAGGAAGTGGAGATGAAATTTTCAAACAAAAAAGAAGAGATCATTGGTATTGAAATGATTTTATACTTCTTCAGTTACACTTCTTCAGCATTCTGAACCTGTAAATAACACAGAATATTTTTATTCCTGTTTGTCACTGACGGTATTCACTTAGAAATTTTGTATATTCCCCTAACTCCTCCATTAGGAGCTGAAGGGATTTGCAACCCCATAGGAAGAGCACCAATATCAACCAACCAGGCCCCCCAGAGCTCACAGGGACTAAACCACCAACCAAAGAGTGAACAAGGAGAGACCCATGGCTCAAGCTGCATATGTAACAGAGTATTGCCTTCTTTGGTATCAATGGGAGGGGAGTCCCTCATAGAAGCAAGGGGGTGGGATAGCAATTTGCAGAGGAGAAACTGGGAAGGGAGAAAACATTTTAATTGTAAATAAATAAAATAACTAATAAAAAGAATAAAAAAGAAATTTTGTATATTATTTTTCTATGGAGAATGTTATGGTAAGTAAAAAATAATGACATCAAATTTTATAGTTATTAAGAATCTATCAGTGACAATGAGTGTGAAAAATAAATAAGTTTTAGTGACAGAATCAACACTGTGTAACAGCCAGAATGTAGGTTGAGATATCAGGAAAAGAACACAGAAGAAAGTACAGTTTGCTAAATTGACAGCTAAGAAAGTGGCAATATCAATGATTTTATTTTAAACCTCCCAGATCCTGTGATCACAGGTGGGGAAGATGAGTATTCTCAACCCCGTTCTTTCTCAATAAAAATGTTTTATTATATAACCCTAAAAGGTACAAGACATTTATTTTGTTTTTTAAAATGTTGACATTCATTACATTGTTACTCTTGCTGCATGGGATTTTCCTCCATTTTCCCAAAGATAACTGCTACTTAATAGTGAAATGAAATCTCTGCTTCCCAAGCATGCCATGGTCAGTAAACAATTCAAGAATACAGTCTCTGTAGCATTCATCTTGCTGTAAAATGAAATAAAGCAGGTCTCAGGAAACACATTTATGTGTCCATTAACTGGTTTCACATTGGTAAAAATCTTCAGTTTGTGCCTGTTGCTGTCACCTCTGCCAGCTTTATATCAACACAGCAATCTGCAATATTAACCTATGCAGGACCAGCTTAGTTACATAGACTCTGAGACACAGAGAACCTGGGAAAAGTACGGTGTCCTCCTTTTTTTCCTAACCAGTTTGGGGATAAACCTGGTGCACCCTTGTCCAACAAGCATGAAGGCATCCCTCAGTGTACCTGAAAAGATTGGACTGCAGCTTTATAGTTCACTGTCAAAAGTTGTGAGCTCTGTCTTTTTATTCCCATGAACTGTAAAATGATTAATCACCCTTTCTTCATAATCTGCAATCTGATACCATCCTATCAACATGTCTGATGGCTTAGAAATCCACTTGAATAATACTGTTTTCCATACTGCATCTACTACTCTGCCTCATGCACCTCCCGACTGTACTCATGAGCCAGTTATGTAGCCAATTTGCAATTATGAACTATGGTGTGTAACACTACAACCTGGGCCAGTTTCCCAGTGTTACTTCTCAAAGTAATAATGATCCAATCCCCTTTTGAGAGTCTACTGACTTTGATAAGTAATTGTATTCCTCCTACCTATGATTTTTTTTTTTTTAGAATACTTGATTTTTTAATTGGATATTTTCTTTATTTACATTTCAAATGTTATCTCCTTTCCTGGTTTCCCCTCTGAAAAACACCCTCCCTTTATCCCCTCCCCACTCCCCATGCTCACCAACCCATCCACTCCTGCTTCCTGGGCCTGGCATTCCTTCACACTGGGGTATAGAGCCTTCTTCATAGGACATAGGGCCTCTCCTCCCATTGGTGTCCGACTATGCCATCCTCTGCTGCATATACAGCTGGAGCCTTGAGTCCCATCATGTGTGCTCTTCACTTGGTGCTTTAATCCCTGGGAGCTCTGGGGGGTACTGGCTAGTTCATATGGTTGTTCCTCCTATGGAACCCCTTCAGCTTCTTAGGTCCTTTCTCTAGCTCCTCCATTGGGGATCCTATGCTCAGTACACGGGATGGCTGTGAGCATCCACCTCTGTATTTGTGAGGCACTGGCAGTGCCTCTCAAGAGACAGCAATATCAGGCTCCTGTCAGCAAGCACTTGCTGGCATCCACAACAGTGTCTGGGTTTGGTGACTGTAAACGAGATGGACCCCCAGATATGCACTCACTGATAAGTGGATATTAGCCCAGAAGTCCAGAAGCTCGAAATACCCAAGATACAATTCACAAACCACATGAAGCTGAAGAAGAAAGATCATAGTGTGGATACTTCTATCCATATTAGAAGGGGGGGAACAAAACACCCTTGGAAGGTGTTACAAAGTAGAGACTGAAGAAATGACCATCTAGAGACTGACTCATCTATTTATGATCTTATATAAATCTGTTCACTTATTGAATCTTTGATTGAAGGGACTAAATCCTGCACTTTTTAAATGCTCTACTAACTCTGTAAAAAACATGTCTCACCTCAAATATTCAAAAATTAAGAATAGTAATATAAAATAATAACGAGAAAAAATTCTTGACTGTGTTTGATTTAAACATTGCATTTGAGTTCACAGATTGACTTTCTCTTTGGATTATCATGTGCAAATTGATAGTCACATCCAAACCTTGTACATATAAAGGAAGATAAATTGAGGTTACACTTAAGCTTTTCAGTGTTACTTTGCTAAAAGGCAAATGTGCTGGTTTGAGTCAGCTGAATTCTGGAAATACCATTCTAAAAAGCCCTTTTTCGTCCTCAAGACATAAATTTCTATTATTGCATAATGGACCTGATCCATGTATTACATTCCCACTTTGTTACAAATATGTGAATATGACGTGGGTAGGCTTCAGTATTTTCCACAGGTAGTCACAGCAAGGACAGTAGAGAGTGATACTTGCTGTTTATCTGCCACTCCATCCTCTTGTAGTAAACATGTAATACATTTTGACAAAATTGAGCTGTCCCCTCCATAGAAACAATAGAAACTTCACCAGAGTTACAAAACTATAAAGAAGGCGTCTTAGTTCATAAAGAAAATTGGACAGCATTTAAGCCAGTCCTATTGTGCCCATGCTAGGTTTGTGTATCTTTATCATATAGTTACCATACACGTCCACCATATATAAAATAAAAGCTTTTGACAAACAAATGAAATATTTATTATTAATATAAACTAATATAGAAGCTAGAATTTTAAAAAGGCAAGGGAAAAAAGTGAAATCCGATTCATAGATACAGTGCTGTAGATGAAATTCAACTTCATCACGTGAAAAGGTTCCATAAAGACTCTACTTCTTTCAAGTGCAGCTTCTCTTGTTAAACAAAGATCTTGTTAGTGATGGTTATTTCAAATAGTTCAGTGCCATCAGAGCACACATTTGCATGTCAACCCTTTCATAGTCATATTCTAAAGAATAGAATAGGTCCTTTATTCTTATAACTGAGAACACAGGTAAAAGCTTGAATATTATCTTCTGAGATGTTCAGTGCCTTTCATCTACTATGAACTCAACAACCTTGTTATTAAATGTTGATAAGAAAATAAAGGCTTGTGGATCCTAAACATACTTTAGTAAGACATGGTTCTTTTAGGTTTTTAGGTGACGTTTGCTTGTCACCCCAGAACTCGGAAGGCTGATGCAGGTAAATTGACATGATTTTGAGGATGGTCTGTTTTATATACAGAGTTCCAAACTAACTTGGATTTCAGTGTTACAAACCAATACCTAACTAACCTAAAACATGCATATTTTATCATTTTTATGTACTTAAACCTATCATGTTTTATCTTGATTGACAAATTAACAAACAAGTTGTACAAGAACTAATGTTTCATATCTTCAACTATGGTGCTGTGACTTGCATAATGATATGCCAGTGCAGATGGTAATAATATAAAAACATAATTATTTTGCTATAATCTTCACCTAATTTGAGGGAAACAAATTATGGAGGTGGAGTCTTACTGTGATTTCAGTTAGGCTTCTCCTGATCCAAGTACATAGCTTGCATCTAACCTTCTTTCCTACTTAGCTATATTACAAGTTATATGATCTTTTAAAAACAGATTGTAAGAGACTAATGAAATTCAGTTCAAAAATAACTTGTAAAATGTCATCCAGTTATATTTGAGGACTTTATAAATGGGAGCAACAATTATATAACCCCACGGTTAATTATCACGTTCATGAACCTTTCCAGTTAATGTAACTATATTTATCAAGGAACCACTCCCAAGTTTCCCCAAGGTTTGATTCACAGATAATGGGTAGTGCTTGCTTCTTATCAAGAAAGGGTTTTGTTTTGTTTCTTTTGTTAACTTTGTGTTTTTTCATATAAGTTAAAATGTCATCCAGAATTCTTTAAGTGATGTTGAAATATTATATTAGGATCCCCATAGTCCCTGTGTTTTCATTCTGTTGTGCTAACATGGTTATTAGTAGTGCTTTTAGAGGTGAAAATAGTCACTCTGGCCAAGCTATGTCAGAATGATCTACTCGTTTTTTAGAAGAGAATGGGTCAAATACTTCTGGATATTTATTTAAACACTATCTTATAAAAATTATTTTTCTATATTTCCCAGAGTATTCCTATGATTGAGGTAGCACCTGGGAAATACAAAGATAGAGAAAGAAAAAGGTTGTACAATTAAAGAAATGCAGTTGGAACCCAGGACTTCATTAATGTTACAGAATTACTCTACTATTTGATCTGTACCCTTAGCCCTCTTAACAGGATTCATAGAAATAGTATTTATTGATAACAATTTTACTCAATACCATTTAAAATGTATTTTTAAAATAATAATAACAATCTTACCTCAACTTAACAAAACTTGCCTATGAGGAAAGTCCTCTGGAAGTATTTTATTTTAATTGATAGTTCTGTAAAATGTATCTGGCTTACATATGGTTAAAAAATACTAGCCAATGTATAATTCTTTCCTACACATTCAATAAAGTCAAAATTATCCTCATGTTGAAATGAAGTAAGAATGTAACAGTATCAAAACAAAGGGCAGTATCTTTGATTAGCACACATAAATACTTTATGAAAATATTAAGAAACTAAACACAACATCATACAGAAAAGGTTATTAAATGTGATTTAATGATATTCATTCTACCAATGCAATGATATCTCAATATAGGCAAAATAAACAAAAATAGATAAAATTCAATATTCTTCAAAAATATTAATTACTATACAAAATATAGAAGTCACATTTTAATAGCCAAATCTACTTACAGTATGCCAATATTTAATGTTATATTAAATATAGAAAAGCTGAATGCTTGCTTTCAAAGATGGAGAATAAGAAATATATCCTGCTTTATATTTATATGTAACAATCATGAGCCACCAGCATTTGTTGATGAAGTTATAAAGAGTGATGACAGGCCATTGTGTCTACTAAGCAAAAACTGTTGCAACCAGGTAACATAGAGCCTTCAGAAATGAGAAAGGAATTATGTGTGGACAAATTGGTATAGGCATCAAATGGTCTTTGACTGAAAATGACATGTTATATATAGAAAGTCTTTAAGCTACCAAAGCATATTAGAACTAGTGAGTCAACTCAATAAAGCTGCAAGATATAAGACAGTTATACAAACTTCTCAATAGAGTTGCCATAAACCAATAGCGGACCTAAAAATTTAAATCTACTCACACACACGCACACACACACACACACACACACACACACACCTCACAAATCAATAACTAAATCATATTTACAATAAAATAACAAAATTATCCAATATGTATAAAAAAAGATATCTACAATGAAAATTATAAAACAGAAAGAAATTAGACAAGACTCAAAAATGTACAAAGGTATTCCATATTCTTTGGTCTTCAGTTAGTAAAATATTCTGAAAGTACCCATATTACCTGGACAATTTACATGTTTAGAATAACCCTATGAAAATGCAATTAACAGTCTGCACTTAGGTAGGAAAAAAAGTAATTCTCAAATTTATGTGAAACCACAGAAATCCCTCACTAGCCAAATATTTTCAGCAAAGAGGATAGTGCTCTATCATGATTCCATTGTGCAACAACGCATGGTGTTATAGACATAAACACACAGAATGATAGAGCAGGGAGTGCTGGAAAGAATCCATGCACCAATTTTAAAATGATTTTTTTTAACAGAAGTACTGATAACACACTATAGTGTAAGGGCAGCCATTTCTAAAGAAACTGCTATGGATATTTAATGTACACATGCTGAGAAATGGAATTGGGCTTATAAATTTCACCAGGTTCAGATGTCAAGTCAAATAAGACTAAATTATAAAACCTGAAACTATAAGAATACTATAAGAAACATGGGCAAATTCTTCAGGATATTAGGATGGGCAAGAAATTTTCTGACAAGACCCTCAAAACCAAAGAAACAGAAGCAAAATCATCAAATTAGGGTTACACTCAAAGATTCTCAAAGCAAAAGAAAGAATACAGAGTGCAGAGAGAACCTATCAAACCAGAGAAAATATTCAGAGATTGCAATAAAACTCCAAAAAATGAGTGGCAAAACCAATGAACATATCCAAACTCAAGTAAGAAGTTAGCAATGAACTATACTATGGTTTGCATATGAAGTACCTCCCAAAATTTTGGAAGTAGAAGACTTATAGGAGTTAGATCCAGGAGACAGTCATTGAAGGATGGCTGGATTAGAACTATGAGGGTTCTGGCCTAGTCAATGATTTAAGCATTTTGTGGATGTATTGACATGGGGTTATTGGGTGGCAATAGAAATTAAGAATTAGAATAGAGCTAGAGAAAATGGGTCACAAGACCCATGTCCTGAAACAGTATCCTGTCCCTGAACTATTCTTGTTTGGGCCTGCTTCCTTGATATAATGAGGTGAGCAACTCCCTTCCCAGCATTCTTCTCCCATCACATGCATATGCCTTGCCTCATGCCCAAATCAAGGAAGCTAATTGACTATGAGACAAAAGTGAATATATGCTCCCTTCAGTTCCCTTTCTCACTATTCTGGAAAAGCAGATGTAACACAATTCTCAAAAGGGGAAAAGATAACCAAAAGCAACATGTATAATTCTCAAAAAGCAAATGCATATCAAATCCACAGTGTATCTCACTTCAACCTGGTACTTGTACAATTATCCAGAATATCAGGGAAAGAAACAATGGCCAAGATTTGGAGAAAAATAAGACAAAGCCTAGACACTGCTGATGGATACAGATACTACAAATAACAGAATAAATACACCTTAAATAATAAAAGATAGATTGAGTACATGATTCAGCAATCCCATTAGGGTATGTATTTCCAAACAAACAAACAAACAAACAAAAAGACCAATACAAATGTCTGAGACATATGCAACTTTATGCCCATTGTTCACCATGTGAATATTACTCAAGCATAAAAATAAAATCATGGCTTGTAAAGTATGATTCATTCAATGTAACAGCACAATAAAGATATTTTCTTCTAAAAAAAAATCATGTTATTTGACCACCAAGCCATCTTTCTAGTCCCTGTTGTCTTACTCATATGTAAATTGTAAACTTTTCACCTCACAGAAATTGTGAGTAGAATGGTGGTTACCAAACGATGTGGAAACTATGGAGGAAGGAGTTTGATGTGAAGCCACCTAGTTTTCCAATTAGGTAAAATCGTGATGTTCTGCTGTGGTCTTGTATAGGAGAGTGTCTATCAATAAGCAAAAGGTATGATGAACTTTAAAGTAATAGACGAAGGATTTTATAGTTTTGTCACTGAAGTTGATATAGTTTGAGAATAGATACATAAGGTCAATCTTGTATAAACTTTTCATAATATAATTAAATATTTCCTATGAGGTAATAATATATGGTATCCCACCAATATGTTTAATTTTGTAATCTTACGTATTGATAAGTAAATTTAGAAAATCAGGAATTACTATCATGTTCCCTGGTATGGTCTCTGAAAAGAATTTAATGTAATTTTTTTCTTATCCATTTCCCTACTAGATTTAACCATCTGGAATGCAAGGGCGGAGATTAAAGTCATGTCAGTGCACAAGGTAGCACTGTGGTACATTTGTTTCAGTGCAGGCACTCAACACATTTTGAAAGAGAGAAAAACATATTAATTCTATTTTTTTCCTCAGTGTACCTGCTTCCATTCTACACAGATTCAATGTTAAACAAGTCCATCCTGGAGATTTGAAAAAGGCCGAAATTTTAGAATTCCTATTGTGTTCTTGGCCATCATTATTAAAATTCTCATTCCAGATTAATGATAGAAGACAGGGTAAGGAAGATTATCCAGTTTCATTCCAATAGAAGGATTGTCTAATACTGGTATTATGGAGGACTTGAGATTCCTGCAGACTCTTGACAGTTCTTGAAAGGACACATAGTCAAGCAAAGAGCGGATATGGAAATGCAGCTTGAAGAAAAGTTCCAGGCTTTCTTCCTTATGAAACTGGCCACTTGTTTTCACCACTTTCTAAAATATCCATTTCTTATTCAGCATAGACTGTTACCATAATGGGGCCACAGATTTAAGCAAAAAGGTTAACACACCATGGAACATCCCCTCATCACATACACACATCTGACAGTAAAGCAAACATGTTAAGCTCTGAGGAAATTGTAACAGGAAATATCCACTTAGGCTGCCATTAAGTTGGCAAAGAACTGTGTAGAAAATAGTCCCCATACCCTCCTTACATTTACTAGAACAAGAATCTTGGCAGGGAAAGGAGAGTGACGGGCATCCAAAAATTAGATAACTAGAATAAAATTGAACCTTTTCCCCACGTCAATTTCTTATGTACATCTGAAGCACAGACATTATCTTCTGTGCCAAATAGCTTGTCTTCCCTGGCCTGGCTATGCCTGGGGAAACTGGGGGAAAAAGAGAGAGAAAAAAAATGACAAAAACAAAATCAGAGCCTTGGCCCTTTCTTGAATGACTCTCAATAGAAACTCCTCTGAGAGTGTCTGATGCCTGTGTGTGTGTGTGTGTGTGTGTGTGTGTGTGTGTGTGCTCCCACACGTCAAGTAGGTTTTTAGGATTTGGTGCTAGTGAAAAAGATATGATTGCAAAGTCTGAGGATCAGCCTCAGGCCATGCTACCCAGATCAAATCACCAGTGAACCTAACAGCCTGCCTGCGTGAGATTTGAGGCAAATAAAATCACATAGGATCATATCATAATTGTAACAATATTTTTTCACAATTAATCACTAACAAAAAATGGCAGATTGTAACCCTGGGAGCAGCAGATACTCCTAATTAGTTCTTGATGATTGACCACACAGACCAGATTTGGCCATACATGCTAGAATGAATTGCACTTAATTGCCAATAGTAACGAAGCTTATATCTACTAACTAGGAAAACATCAAAAGCAAATATGAATCCTACTTCAAGAAAATGCTGAATGATACCAAAGGCTATAAACAAGGCAGCTGTTCATAGGCTTGTCAAATGAATATTCATGGTGGTGTAATTATTTTCTGTAGTTTAACTTCACAAATAGATTAAGTATGCACCTTCGATTTCCTGAAGTCTGAAATTGCAAAGTTAGGGTCATTGTTAGATTAATAAAACTTACTTTGGCATAAATCCAAACAAGAGCAATTTGATTTGTATTAAATAATTTCAAATGAATACTATTAATATTGATGTTAGCATTAATATCATATTCATAATGTTAATGAAAACCCAGAGTAGAAAATTAATCTTTAAAACCTGGTCATAAAATTCTAAGCAATGTATTAAAAACAGATGGTGAGGCATTAAATTCCAGGTAGACAGTCTGCAGAAAACCATTATTTATGACAAGATCACCTTTGTTATAAAGAAATTCTCAGCTTGCCTTGAGTTACAGCCTGGTGAAGATCTGAGAGATCATAAAATCCATCCCCTTCATTTTAAAGCTTTGAAACTGGTGCCTAGGAACTTGGAATAACAAAAAATAAAAATGAAATGAACTGATAACTAGGAAGCACCTGGAAACTTTCTGTTCCATTCACACCCTCCACTTATCCAACCCTTTCATGAGTTTTGAAGGTTACATGTTTCTGATTCCAGAGCATAAATGAGGAAACAAAGGATGGAGAGACAAAACAGGAGCACCTGACCTAGTTCACTACACTGTCTTTCTGGCAAGGAAACATGACCACCTGATTGGGTGGCTGCATTGGATCCTACTTTGAGGTTTGTTTGTTTGTTTGTTTGTTTGTTTGTTTGTTTAATATTTATTCATTTATTCACTCATTTAGTTTTATCTGTCAATCATCTATGTATGTATGTATGTATGTATATATATATGTATGTATGTATGTATGTATCTATCTATCTATCTATCTATCTATCTTTCATCTATTTATTTTAGTTTTTGTTTGTTGTTTGTCTGTTTTTGAGACAGGGTTTCTCTATTTAGCCATGGTTGCCCTCGAACTCCATCTGTAGATCAGGCTGATTTTGACCCCGGCCTCTCAGATGCTGGGATTAAGGGTATGTGTCACCACTGGCTGGCTGGCTTTTACTCTTCATTCAGAAAGTTAACTCTTTGGCATGACTCAGCAGATACCACTGCTTCCTTCAGATCAGTCTCCCTTATTTTCTTTCCTGCCTCCTTGACCACATTTCTTAACCCACTGCTCTAATACAAGGCAATCAGATGTTCTATGAGCTATATTCAAACATTATCTTCCTCACTTGTTACTTAGAGAACTGAGTAAATTATTCAAACTCCTTAAGCCTCACTTTCTTACCTGTGAAATTGAAAGCATGTGAACAGCTAATTTAGTTAAGCATTAAGATTATTAAATTATATAATAGCCAAGAGCAAGTTCTCCATAAATGGCAGTGTTAAATGGTGGAGGGAAAACAGAATTTATCTCTCTTGAATGGGTTGAATTTGAAGCCACTGAATTAGGAAAAATATTTTACAATGAAATAATTTTACATCTTTTATTAAATTGTAAGTTGTTGATTTTCACCTGCAAATTTTCATTCAGTTTATCATAGACTAATAGGTATTTTTAAGGATATATTTTCTATTTCATGTTTGTTAGTGTTTTGGATGCATAAGTAAATGTACACCATGTGTGTGCAAAGCTAATCACGTTCAAAAGAAAACGTCATATATCCTGGAAATAGACTTACATAAGGTTACTTGTCACTGTGTAGATATTAGGAATGAGAATTGAACATGGAAGAGTAATGAAAACTCTTAAAAAATGAAGTCATTTTTCCACCCCAACTAATAGTTTTTCAATAGAAGTAAACTATCAGACAATCTAAATAAGAAATATAGCAAAAAGTGGTGACTATTAATTGGGTATTATTTCTTTCTATACATTCACAAGTCAAAGCTGTATCTAAGTATGAAAAAGAAACATGTAGGAATTGAGAAAGGAAGAGTGATGGCTATAGAGTCTAGGTGTGAGTTCAAAGTTTTTCAAATTCTATAGAAAAATTTAAAATACTGGTTGGTAGATTTTTGAAAATTTTATGCTGGGGAGAATTTGCATATATATGTATATATATATATGTGTGTGTGTGTGTGTATTCATGCATATTTAGTATTGTTATATTTTTCTTTCTTATCATCTCTTACTACTTTTTTGAATGCTTAAGGCACTACTGCTGGTCATGGTGGCGCACTCCTTTAATCCCAGCACTTGGGAGGTGGAGGATCCCGAGTTCAAAGCCAGCCAGGTTTACAGAGTGAGTTCCAGGACAGCCAGGGCTATACAGAGAAACCCTGTCTCAAAAAAACAAACAAACAAACAAAAACCACCACCACCACCAAAACAGAAAGAAAGAAAAAGAGAGAGAGAGAGAGAGAGAGAGAGAGAGAGAGAGAGAGAGAGAGAGAGAGAAAGAAAGAAAGAAAGAAAGAAAGAAAGAAAGAAAGAAAGAAAGAAAGAAAGAAAGAAAGAAAGAAAGACACTACTAAGATGCTGCTTTTCTAAAGTATTGCATCTAACTGTGTATTTATAGGCTAGAGGCTGATATGTTTCCCCTGTCAGTGTTTTCTGTGTTCAGTCTAGACGCTTCCTGAATTTTCTGCTTATGATTAGATCCTTCAAATTTTCTGTTCATCTTTGTAAATTTGCAATATGACTAGGCCTTGACTTTTTCACATAAAAAGTACAGAAAAGCAAGCAAGCAAACAAATGCTGTTCTTGATAGTGGTCTCCATTTGCCCATAAAATGGGAGGTAGAAACACAGGATTACCAGTCCAAGGCCAACTTGAGCCAAATGGTGAGAATTTAATAAATAACAGCTAAGTGCATAATCATAAAATATTCTCAGAGTAGCTAGAAATCAAATCTAGAAATGTATTTATCCTAAATACAGGAAATACGTGAAGTACAGTGTGCTCATCAATATTAACATTTTTTATATTAAAATTCTGGGTCTTATTTGTCTGGGTAATAGGCATGTATAGTCACACTATAAGAGAAACACACCAGTTTCTTCTTTGGAAATGATATTCTATCACAGTGAAAAGCTAAGTATCATGAACATTAAAATTTTTCTATTGATCCTTTGATTTGTCCAAAACCAAAAACAAAACAAAAAAAACCAAACAAACAAAAAAACAATTTCTTCTAACCTTACCACTGAGAGAACTCTAATAAAGCATTTATCTAATTGTGGATTGTGTAGACAGTTCATGAGTCAGAAATGTACTCAATATATTTCTTATCCAAAGATGGGCTCTGTGAACTTTCAAAAAGTACCACACTTCAGGATTCATTCTCCTGGGATTCAAAGGTTGAATTTCAAACACTGAAATTTCGAAGTTGATATTGAGAATATTGAATGTGTCAACTTTGTTATGTAGGTAAGAATTCTGTGTCCTGAGGAATGTGAAGATCTGCATAGTCATACTGCAAATGGATACAAAAAATAAATAAATAAATAAATAAATAAATAAAATACTATGCCAGGTGCTAGTTACAGGCTCTGTGATGGTGTTACTAATTTTCTTACTGAAACAAAAATCTACAAAAATTATGACCTTAGGTAGCAGGGATAATTTATCATTTCAAGAGCAAAGGTTTCTGTGTAATATTTTCCAAAGAATATTGATTTTCTGAAAAATCAATTTAGAAAATTTTGTTCCCCATATATACATATATATATATATATATATATATATATATATATATATATATATATATAAACTATTGCAACAATGCTGTCCCTGTTTTTGGTTTTCACCAACAGATTTATAATTTGGAATAACTATAGTAATGAGTGAACATCTTTGAAATGTTTTCTTTTCATTCCATCACTCAGATTTACATATAACAAATTGACTACCAGATAAATGCTCTAAAGCTTCTATTAGTGGAAAAATAATTAGTATAATGGCCTCCAGCATAATCAGTGCTTTTCATGACCTTAGTCTTGTTTATATACACTGTCATATTCTGGGATTTAGAGTTCATTCAGCAGATATTTAAATGTCCTTTACTTTGATTATGCAAATTTAAAAGAACAATATATTGAACCTACAATATTTACTAAATATGAGGAAAACATCAATTTAACCTCAATTTGGGAACATGCTATAAAATATCAAATCTATACTTATAAAAAACATCAAGGTAATAAAACAAAAATAAAGTGTGAGAAACTGTCGTAAGCAAGAGGAGCATGAAATAATGTGATCACTCAGTGTAATGTGGTAAAAAGTTGCAAGTCCTAGATCATAAAAAGAATATTACACAAATCTAAGTAGAATTCATTGGATTATTATTTCCCTCAATAACTATATTGATTAGTTTGATAGATATGTTGTCTTAATATCATATGTTAATTAGGGTAAACCATACTAGAATGAGTAGAATAATTTCAGAACTCTGAACTGTATACCAAATTTTTTATTATATATAACACTGTTCAAAAATTTAAATTGGATTCACAAAAGCAATTTCAGATTTGAATTTTATTTTTTAATGACTTGCTATATCTGATAGATTTTGTATATATACATACATACATACATACATACATACGTACATACATATGTACATGCATACAAAATGCTATGTTGACTGGGTTCTATGCTTACTTTATTTCTTTTTCACTTTTCATTATGGTACATGCTACCAAAACTAAACAGAATTTTTTGAAGGAAAAATGTATGGAGGAGTAAGTGCAGATCAAGTCTCAGGCTACCCAACATACTATTACAATGGACAAGGTCTAGGAATGGACAGATTAGTTTTCAATGACGTGACAATGGCACTATTACTAAAAACTAAGTCAGGTTTCACACTCATATGAAGATGACCAACACAATTTGAACTCCATCTTGTTTTGTTTTGTTAAGAAAGAAAAACAATAGAAGATGAGAAAGTAGAGATCTGAAGAAAGTAAAAAGATCTGAGAGGAGTTAGAGAAGGGAAGAATGTGATTATAATTTTTGTCAGTAAAGATGGATTTCATGAAATTCTCAAAAAATAAATAAAAATATTACTAAAATGAAGAAGCCTGAGTGTGGAAGAAGAGGATTAAACCCAAATGATTCACTTTTTACATTGGAAATTACTCTCTAATCAATCACATGGCAAGATCAGAAGTTTTCAGAAACCAGAGTTTTAAAATATCAGAGGGAAAAAAAAGAAGAACCTTCTTCCTATAAAATATGTTCAGTAGGTAGAATTTAATATTTTATAATTAGAACATCCAACAATTTAAATCTATTATAACACATGATTAAGAATTTGTCAGATTGTTGCAGATCCTTTCAGCTCCTTGGGTACTTTCTCTAGCTCCTCCATTGGAGGCCCTGTGTTCCATCTTATAGATGACTGTGAGGATCCACTTGTGTATTTGCCAGGCACTGGCATAGCCTCACAGGAGACAACTATATTAGGGTCCTGTCAGCAAAATCTTGCTGGTATATGCAATAGTGTCTGCGTTTGGTGGCTGCTTATGGGAAGGATCCCCAGGTGAGGCAGTCTAGGGATGGTCCTTCCTTCTGTCTCAGCTCCAAACTTTGTCTCTGTAACTCCCTCCATGGGTATTTTGTTCCCCATTCTAAGGAGGAATGAAGAAGACATACTTTGGTCTTCCTTCTTCTTGAGTTTCATATGTTTTGCAAATTGTAACTTGGGTATTCTAAGTTTCTGGGCTAATATCCACTTATCAGTGAGTGTGTATCATGTGAGTTGTTTTGTGGAGATTGGGTTACCTCGCGTCTCTAGCTGCATATGTAGCAGAAGGGGCTCTAGTTAGTTATCTTTGGAAGGAGAGGCCCTTGGTCTTGTGAAGATTACAGAATGCCAGGGCCAGGAAGTGGGAGTGGGTGGGTTGGGGAACAGTGCAGGTGGGGGGGTGTATAAGGGACTTTCAGGATATCATTTGGAATGTAAATGAAGAAAATATCTAATTAAAAGAAAACTAAAAAAAAAAAAAAGAAAGAAAGAAAAGAATTTGTCAGATGAAGAAATGACCATCCAGAAACTGCCACACCTGCAGATCCATCCCACAAACAACCACCAAACCCAGACACTATTGCAGATGCCAACAAGAACTTGCTTATAGGAGTCTGATATAGCTGTCTCCTGAGAGGCTCTGCCAATGTCCAAGTAATACAGAAGTGGATGCTCACAGTCATCCATTAGACGGAGCACAGGGCCCCCAAGGAAGGAGCTAGAGAAAGTACCCAAGGAGCTGACAGGGTTTGCAGCCCCCTAGGAGGAACAACAATATGAACTAACCAGTAAACCCAGAGCTCCCTGGGACTAAACCACCAATCAAAGAAAACACATGGAGAGACTCATGGCTCTAGCTGCATTTGTAGCTGAGGATGGCTTAGTTGGTCATCATTGGGAGAAGAGGCCTTTGGTCTTGTGAAGGTTCTATGCACCAGTATAGAGGAATGCCAGGGTCATGAAGCAGAAGTAGATAGGTTTGGGAGCAGGGTAGGGGAGAGAGGATAGGGGATTTTCAGAGGGGAAACTAGGGAAGGGGATAACGTTTGAAATGTAAATAAAGAAAATATCTAATAAAAAATACTTACAGAGCTTTTAAAAACTCAAAAAGGAAGAATTTGTCAGAGTGCTAATTTAAATATAATCATGCTGTAATATACTCAGTTTTATGAGAATAACAGTGAGATATCTCTTGCTTAGTCTCTGAATGAATTCTTTGAATTTTAGAATGATATAAACATATTATCACTCATCAGTAGCAAACAAGTTAAACCATTTTTATCATTTTTAACTTAGCTAAGTCATAAATTTATCCCTTAATACTTGATAAAGTTATGTGTTTATGAATAATAGCAATCAATAGTTGTAGAAAACTAAATTAATTAAAATGAATTTAATATCATTGAAAACTGGATAAAAAAAATTTCAAGGTGGTGTAGATTCAGGTTTTTCATTATGGGGGGTCACTGGTTATTTGACATAGGCCAGTGTGACTCACAATATGCTGTAAATATAAAGTAAACTCATGATTTTTAAACTTAATTCCAAACAAAATAAGAAAACCAAATAATTCAGTAGTTTCTATTTGTCATATATTGAACAGTTTGTATAAAATATATATGAGATATATACATATACATTATACATATGTAAAACATACACATGTATATGTGTATGAAATGTATATGTATAAGCATATGTACAAAAAGATAAAGAAAACCTAAAGTAGAATGTGTGATTTACATTATATCTTCTTTATGTTCTTAATGGTTACAATGGCCAACTGCAGTTTTTGTGCAGAAAGATGCTATGGCCTAGAAAAATTATATGAGCAAGCAAGATCTTATTTTTAGATGATATTGATATTTTAAAATAGATGGTTATTTTTCTCCTAAATTTAGGAAAGTCATTGTTTCAGATTATGTATCACTAAAGCACCATGATCCCAGGAATTCCCGATGTCTTTTGCCTATAGGTTTCCTGCAGTAAACTGGCTGTCTACTCATGGATTAATAAAATGGACATCCACTTATTCAGTGCTTTCATTATCTAGACCATGGTTCCACTATCTATCAAAAACAGCACACAAAATTTCATTATTTACATCTACACTTAGCTTTTCCTGGTTAAGAGTAAAAAATGTCTAGAGAGTAATTTGTTTAAATAATTGCTCAAGTCAGAAAATAGTATCTATGAGATTCTCATGGAGTGCAGGAGTAGTGCTCTTCACTTAGTCCTGAAAACACTAAGAGATTTTTATCTAAGCTGAAAAAACATACATTAAAGACTGTAATTTAGCATTACATATTTATTGGAACTATCTGGTTGAAGAGTTCCTTCATCCAGCAGAGCATGAGCATGGACATGCATGCTTTAAAGAAAAGCAATATCTACTGTATTTAACTCTGCTGCATTGAGATGCAACAGGTTTCCCTCTGTATAAAGCATCAAACTGCTATAGGGTTAAAGAGAAAAATTAGTATGTTGAATCAGGATAATCATTCAGTCTTCCAGCTTTTTAGCACCTTCCTATTTTACAAAGATTTCATAACATGATTTTGTTTTGTGTTCTTTGGGGAGGGAAAGGAAATGACATCAAAATTTTCTAATTTCAGGAATAGAGAAATGAATAAATATCCTTACACACACACCTGCAGTCTCTCCCACTCCCAGAGCTCCAGCAGATTCATCACCCTTGAAACTGCTTTGTAAATTCTATATTTCAGCTAATTTTGTTTTTTACATTCTTAGTCACCAAGCAGCAAACAACACATGTCATCTGATTCAAACAAAACCTTAATTTGCACAACACTGCCACTAAGATCCATTAAATCTGACTCTATAAATGTCTCCTGAATGCTTTTCATTTTTCATCACGCCAGCTGCCCAGTCACCTCCCCATCCCTTTATATGGAATATATCCCTTGCACTACACATCCCAGAGACTGTGGGTTACTTTCATTTCCTTGGAAACCAGATGTTGTGCTCTCTGCCTGGAATATTCTTCTAACCCTCATTTCTCTACCTAATTGTCACACATTCTTTAGATATCATTTCCTGTAAGAACACTTTCTTAATCTCCTCAGCAGAGGGGGCTTTTATATAGACTCACCAACATCCCCTTCTCCTTGGGTCACTACAATGAGAATAGCTTGTGCAATTATATTTGTTGTGCCCACTTATTAATTCTGGGATATTGTTAAGTATTTTGCTGTTACATCCTTATCATTCTTCAATTATTTCTAATCAGAGTTTTTTCTATCTTGCCAATGGACCATACATGACTTTTTTTGAAAAGAACTTTTATCCATACTTAATTTTTGATGGTTAAGAGTATAGATTCAATAGTCATGGTTTTAAAATTCTTTTTTAAGCTTTTTCATATAGAGTTGAAATAAGGTACTTTCTCATGTTGTGGAATTGCAAAGTTTTGTGGGTTTCTAATGAGTTTGTTTGTTTGTTTATCTGAAAATGGAGGTGATACTATCTTTGAACTACAGAATTCTAAGAGGTAATAGCTAATTGAGATGAGTAATGTATAATTCAGGCATGAAAGTCTAAGCATCACACCATTAGTGTTGGTGAATAGTTTGCATTTTAGAAATGTCTACATATTTGATGCTCATATGAAAGACTCAATAAATCATTCAGAAAAGAAAGTTTCATTACCAATTGAAGAATTGTGAAGAGTGTAAGAAAACGCATTCTCAATTGAAACACTTACATACCTCATTTCCAAAGTTATCAAGACATGGTTGTTGGGCCTCATTTTGGCCCTGGTTTGGGCCTTGAGGACAAACCCCAAACCAGAGACTGGCTCGAGTTTTGAGACCTGTCTCAGTCACTTATGTATCTGGGTGACTCCGCAAGACCTGTTTGGCCATGTCTCGGCCCTGTGGTTGCTGATGTAGAGCTTTACCATTGGTCCTGTCAGTCACTCCATAACCTCCATAACCTTTCCCCTCCTCCTACATCATCTTACCCCACCCAAAATTCCCCTCCCCATGTTCCAAACTTATATAAAGGAGAGACTGATGCCATAAAGTTGAGTTCCTGCTTCAACAAGACTCCCAGCTCAGTGTGGGTTTTTTGGGCCATCCTGCTCAGCCCCTGAGAGAGCTGGGGGGAGGGGTGGGGAGAACAGGACCTCTCTCCTCTCGCATGGACATGACAGCAAGGAGTTGGTACATGGTGATATTTTCCATTAGGAAATTTTACAATTTGAGGTTGGCAAGCCTAAACACCAGACTGACAACATGAAATTCCACATGGTTTGAGATATACACACAATAAATAAATAAATAAATAAATAAATGCCTGCAACCTAAGGACTCATCTTAAGGCATGTACATACAAGCCTCTTCTACCATTACAGCATTGAGATGCAGGTACGCTCCATTTTAAATAATGAAAAGAATCTCCTTTTCTAAAAATAATAATAATAATATAAAAAACCTCACTGTTTGTATGACAAGAACTTCAAGTCTCTCAAAATAGAAATCAAAGCAAAACTCAGAAAATGGAGAGAATTCTCATGCTCATGGATTAGTAGCATTAGCATAGTAAAAATGGCCATCTTACCAAAAGCAATCTACAGATTCAATGCAATCCCCACGAAAATTCCAACACAATTCTTCAAAAGCATGAAAAGAACAATTCTCAACTTCATATGGAAAAACAAAAAATCCAGGATAGCAAAAGTACTTCTTAACAATAAAAGAACTTCTGAGGGAATTGCCATCCCTGACCTCAAGCTACACTATAGAACAATAGTGATAAAAACTGCACAACATTGGTATAGAGAGACAAGTTGACTAATGGGCTAGAATTGAAGACACAGAAATAAAACCATGTGCTTATGGACACTTGATCTTTGACAAAGAAGGCAAAAAGAAAAATAATGTGGAGAAAGGAAAGTATCTTCAATAAATGGTGCTGGTCTAACTAGCAGTCTCTATGTAGAAAAATGAAAATACATTCATATTTGTCACCTTTCACAAAGGTCAAGTCCAAGTGGATCAAGGACCTCAACATAAAACCAGATACACTGAATCTAATAGAAGAGAAAGTGGGAAAGAGCCTGAAACTCATTTGCATGGGGGAAAATTTCCTAAACAGAGCTTCAATGGCTCAGGGTATCAGATCAAGAATTGATAAATGGAACCTCATTATATTGAAAATCTTTTGTAATGAAAAGAATAGAGTCAAAGGGACCCCACATCCAATAGAAGGCAAATATCCAAAATATATAAAGAATTCAAAAAGCTAACTTCCAAAAACTAAACAATGCAATAAAAATGAGGTATAGAGCTAAACAGAGAATTCACAACAGGGGAATCTCAAATGTCTGAGAAGCACTGAAAGACATGTTTAAAGTTCTTAGTCATCAGGGATATACAGATCAAAACAACCCTGAGATTCCACCTTACACCAATCAGAATGGCTAAGATAAAAAACTCAGGTGACAGTACATGTTGGCTGTTGGCGAGGATGTCAGGAAAGAGGAACACTCCTCCATTCCTGGTGGGATCGCAAACTGATACTGCCACTCTGGAAATCAATCTGAAGTTTCCTCAGAAAATTGGAAATAGATCTACCTGAATACCCAGCTATACCACTCTTGGGAATATATCCAAAAGATGTTCTACCATGCTACAGGGGTACCTGCTCCACTATGTTCCTAGTGGCCTTATTTGTGACAGGCAGAAGCCAGAAACAACCCACATGTCCCACAAAGGAAGAATGGATACAGAAAATGCAGTTCATTTATTCAGTGGAATACTATTCAGCTAGAGACACTCAGGAGTCAAAGGGAGTGACCTTAGATGAAATGACCTACAGTGGGGAGAAGGAACTTGTAGAGTTTACCTCCAGGAGAAAGACAGGGCATCAAAACTGATCTAGAATTGTGCCTGTCTGAAAGAACTGCAGGGGCAAAAATGGAGAAGACCCTGAGGAAAAGAAGGTCCAATGACCAGCCCAAATTAGGATCCAGCTCAAGGTGAGACCCCCAAGGCTTGACAATATTACTAATGCTATGGTATGCTTATAAACAGGAGCCTAGCATAACTGTCCTCCAAAAGGCCGAACAAGCCGCTGAAAGAGTCAGTTGCAGATATTTACACCTATCATTGGACAGAAGCTGGTGACCTCTGTGGTTGAACTAGGGAAAAGCTGGAAGAAGCTGAAGAGGAAGGTGACCCTATAGAAAGACCAGCACTCTCAACTAACTTGGACCCTTCTCAAGATCTCTCAGACACTGAGCCACCAGCCTGGCAGCATACACCAGCTGATATGAGGCCCCCAACACATGGACAGCAGAGGACTGCCTGGTCTGTACTCAGTCAGAGAAGATACACCTATCTCTCAAGAGATGTAAGGTCCTAAGGAGTGGGGAGGTCAGGTAGAGTGGGATTGTGTGTGTGTGTGTGGGGGGGGGGGGTGTTACATTCTCTTTGAGATGGGGTGGGATGGGGTGGAGTAGGTATAGGATCTAAAATAGTCAGAGGGTGGACCAGGAGGGAGATGAAATGTGGAGTATAAAAAAAAATTAAGGAATAAAAAAAAAAAAAGAAAAAAAGAAGAACATGGGCAAATGAATTTTGCAGGCAAATGGATGGAACTATAAAATAGCATCCTGAGTGAGATAACTCAGACCCAAAATGACATGCATGGTATATACTCACTAATAGTGGATATAAGCCAAAAAAAGTACAGAATACCCAGGATACAATCCATAGAATTGAAGAAGGCTAACAAACTGAAAGGCTCAAATGAGGATGCCCCAATCCCACTTGAGAGGGAGAATAAAGCAATCAAGGCAAGCAGAGGGAGGGAGGGACCTGGGTGGAAGAGAAGAGGGGAAAGGGGAAGAGAAAAGGGGAGTATGATCAGGTTTTGGTGGAAAAGGGAAACGGGGAGCCCTAAGGGGCATCAGAATGAGTGGAAATATGTAACCACGGGGGGTGGGGGGAGGGAGGGCTCTACAATGTACCAGAAACCAGAGAGGCGAGAGAGTCCCAGAGGGAGCCATCTTAGATGAAATGCTCTATAGTGGGAAGAGGGAACTTGTAGAGTCTATCTCCAGTAGAAAGACAGGGCATTAAGTAGAGGAATAGGGTTGCCATCCCACAGTCAAAAACTCTGACCCAGAATTGTTCCTGTCTAAAAGAACTGCAGGGGAAGAAACTGAAGGAAAGGAGTTCCAGTGACCAGCCCAAATTGGGATCTATCTCAAGAGGAGGCTCCAAAGCCTGACACTATAACTGATGCTACTGTATGCTTATAGACAGGAGCCTAGCATGGTTGCCCTCCAAGAGGCCCAACAAGCAGCTGACTGAGACAGATGCAAATATTTACACCTAACCAATGGACTGAAATTGGGGTCCCTAGTGGATGAATTAGGGAAAGGCTGAAAGAAGTTTAGGAGGATGGCAAACCCATAGGAAGACCAGCATTCTCAACTAACCTGGACCTCCAAGATCTCTCAGATGTTGAGCCACCAACCAGGTAGCATACAGCAGTTGATATGAGACCCTCACACATATAAGGCAGAGGACTGCCTTGTTTAGCCTCAGTGAGAGAAGGTGTGCCTAACCCTCTAGTAACTTGAAGTCCTAGGGAGTGAGGAGGTCTTCCAGGGTGGGGTGGGGTGAGAGTGGGGTGAGAACAACCTCCTAGAGACATGGTGAGAGGAAGAATGGGATAAGGAACTGTAGAACGGCAGAATGGGAGGGGGATATCGAGTGGACCTTAATAAAAAAGATTAAAGATAATATAAAAATAGTTTATACTTAAATATTCCCGAATGTCAAAGACCCTGAGGTTGTTTTACACACATACACAATAAGGCAGACTATGTTTTGAAAGTGAACTTTTAGAGAGAATCTCCTATTTATTTTCTCATGTCTATGCATATATATATATATATATATATATATATATATGTATATATATATATGTGTGTGTATGTGTGTGTGTATGTGTGTGTGTATATATATATGTATATATGATATATATATTATATATATATATGACTAAAGTCAAATCTGTCATGGGAACTCACATGTGAAATGAGATAAAATGTATAAATCTAAGCCTGTCAACCAAAATATCAAATAATTTGGATTTCCTTTCCCCAATAACTAACCCTACCTTTCTGTAAATCCTTGCAAAAAACATGTCCCAGACAATAATCTAGAACGTTTGAGTATTCTTTCCCTTGAGTAGCCTGCTGTTCCTCTTGCAGTTCGCTGAATTTGTACTGTCAATTTTTGTTTGACAAATGTTTATTTTGAGGACTGGGTATCTTAACTTCTTTGAATAAGAGTCTACGAGTCTGAAAACATCTGGTCTAGGCCGTGACCTCTGTAACTTGTTGAAGATTTGTTGAAAACACCTTCAAATTTATCCTTGATTGTCTTAATATTTGTACTTACATATTCTGTGCTGGGGAAAATATTAATGGGGAAATAGAAAGGAACCAAGCTACAGTTATATCTTTATTTTTGTACAGAGGAGTATTTTGTATAGAATGAAGAGTAAATAGTTAGATTGAGGGAGATGAGTAATTAAATATCTTTATTATAGAGCTTTCTTATTATGAACTCTCACTTTTGACTTTAAATAGACTCTCAGTATGTAAGCACTAGAATCACAGAGTGGAACTAGTTGATAAGAGAAGGTGGACCTTATAAGGAACCTGCAAGAATCCACACTATGGATATTTAACTATATTTTGCTGGTAGATATATGCAAAATACCATTTCTTCTTTTCGGACTGCTGTGCCCATATTTTATTTAGATGCATTGTTAAGTGATACACAGGGCAGTTGTAGCCCTTTGCTCAGAATTTCCAAGCAGCCTAGAACTTTCTGGCTATGACTGTAGGTATTATATCAACAGATGATCTTCATAGCTTCTAATGTGGTTTATTAGGCAAGTATTCTTCTGGTCTCTGGTACATTCTAGAAGGTCCTCCCACCTTCTAACTCCAGAGGTGATTACTCTGAGTGATTATTACTGAGGCTATGCAGCACTCACAAAAAGGGACCTATCATGCCTGCCCTTTGAAAGACCCAACAAGCAGCTGAAAGAGTCAGATGTAGATATTTGCTCTCAACCAATGGACAGAAGCTGCTGACCCCTGTGGTTGAATTAGGGAAAAACTGAAAGAAGTTGAGGAAGAGAGCAACCCTGTAGGAGGGCCAACAGTCTCAATTAACCTGGACACTCAAGATCTCTCAAACACTGGACCACCAGCCAGGTAGCATACACCAGCTAATATGAGACCCCCAACATATATACAACAGAGGACTGCCATGTCTGTGACAGCTGAAGTGTTAGGACTTGAAGATTTAAGGCAGACCCCCAAAGTGTCCACTGGGGCATTCTGTTATAGCACCCTCTGCCTCTATTGAAGAGACAGTGTTCTCATGAATGTAAATAACTGCACCATAAGGAAATTAAAGACTTTTTATAATTTGGTAGGTGCAGAATTCCATTTCTCCTTACAGAAAGATAGAAAAACCAAGTAGAAAGCAAACAGATAAAGCCTGTTAACAGATAAAGGGCTGTCCATTTAGGAAATGTTAAACCCTGATCACAAATTGCAGATGTTTAACCAGTATCTCCATGGTATAATCTTCACTGATAAGGTTATATTGAGAAATAATTGACCAAATCTAATATCTCTCTCTCTCTCTCTCTCTCTCTCTCTCTCTCTCTCTCTCTCTCTCTCTCTCTCTCTCTCTCGATCTATCTATACTCTATAATATATAGACACAGAAAACCTATATCATCCAACAGTTTAAAATCATCCTCATGATCTGGAGATAAAAATTCCTATACTCAGTTTAGCATGTGTTGATAACTAACACACTCACACACACACACACACACACACACACACACACACACACACACACAAAGGAGGACATTTAGAATACTAGAATTAAGCAGAGCTTTTAAAAGCTTCAAAATGTATTTATCAGAGGATTGTCAGTGGAGGTGGAGGGTACAGGATTATCTTTCTATCTCAATTGAAATGATGTCATGCTAAGTACACCGTTACTTAGTAACATTAAAATTGCAATTAAGTCCCCTTATAATTAAAGATCTTCAAACAAATAGTTTTGTCAACAAATTACATACTTCACTAGAATTTTAATTCTTTTATCTTTGCAAGTATTTCACTCAATTTCTAAATTCAGTTGCATGATCTTCTCTAAATACTTTTCTGGATTCTAAAGAGTAAAGTTACCTTATTCTAAAGCTCAATTCAGAGATAAACATTGATAAAGAAAGCTGAGAAGGAGGTCGACCCTGTAGGAGGACCAGCAGTCTCAATTAACCTGGACCCACCAGATCTCTCAGACAATGGACCATCAACCAGGCAGCATGTACTAGCTGATATGAGGCCCCAAACACATATGCAGCAGAGGACTGCCGGGTCTGGGTTCAGTCAAAGAAGTTTCACCTAACCCTCAAGACACTGGAGGCCCCAGGGAGTTTAGAGGTCTGGTGGAGTTGGATGGGGTGGGATGGGGGACATCCTTGTGGAGACACGGGGCAGGTAGAAGGTATGGGATGTGGAACAGTCAGAGGGTGGACTGGAAGGGGAATAAAATCTGGAGTGTAATAATCATCATCATCATCATAATAATAATAATAAATGGGACTCGAGTAACAAATTCAGAACATGGAACTAAGAGATTGAGTTATATTCCTTTTGACTACAAACATTTATACTTAAAGTAATGAAGCAACTGAAAGTCATCTCTGAGATTGTTTCTGTAGTTATGTTACTCAAACATTGTAGTGAATGATAGATTGCTCTTGGACACATTATGAAGTAAATGTATTCAGCATATTCACATTTCCTATGTGTAGTTACAAGCACATTTTCAGTAAAAACTTGATCTAGCTGTTAAAGTAATGACTCAAGATTTTGTTACAAATTTTCACATTTTCTCAGCTAGGGAAAAATCCTCTTCATACTGTTTCAGCATTTCTGACATGATTTGATGGTGATAGTTATCTGAGATAGTGCAAAATAGTTAATTCAATATACTGTTGAAAGTAGATATAAGCAAATCACACACACAAGTACACACATGTACACAAACACACATACACACATGCTTATGAAACTTCATGTCTTCCTTGATATGATCACGGATTATTTCCTTCCCTCTACTAATAAAAATATATAAGGTCTCTGAAGACATGAACTCAATTTGTTTGTATTCACAGAACCCGTAGAAAATACACTAGAAACTATGGGATGAATTCAACTTGAAGTAATAAAGTTATTTATTCTGAATACATATCAAGTGCCTGCAGAGCTTCAGATGCCCTTTGGAGACATCTTTAATTAGAAATGACTGTAAATATACAAATAAAAGGAAATTAAAATACTAAATACAGATTATAATTAATGTAATGAAGGAAATAAACAGATTTTATTTTAAAATACTATGTACATTTACATATATGGGTTTTAATCAGGGCAGTTGGGATGCTATTTTAGTGGGAGTCTGATGTCTATGAACATGTTTTTAGTGCTTGAAACCAAGGAGCAGTAGAATAAACAGTGGGGAATAAAATAAATACTTAACAATATTCTGGAGCTAGTTTTGTTATTTTTCCTTTTTTGTTTTTCAGCGGTGGGATTTTAATGCTAGTTTAACTAGAAAGGTGAGATTTTGAAGGGCAATTAAATGGGATAAATCATAGCTTGTAATATTTTATGCATCATATTGAGCTTAAAATTATAAGGCATTTGGCTTTATTTTTAGTGTGAAATGCTTTAGAATTCAGAAATAATATATATTTTATTGACTTTTAAAATATATTCTGGCACTTGATGATGAATGAATGGACTGTGACAAGAATATACATATACATATACATATACATATACATATACATATACATATACATATACATATACATACACATACACATACACATACACATACACATACACATACACATACACATACACATACACATACACATACACATATACATATACGGATGATGTATAGAAAGCTCCTATAGTGGTATGAGATATTATGTATGCAATTAGAAAGGTAGCAGAGAGGGCAGAGAGAACTAATTATGATAAACTTGTCTTTGTGCCATCAGGTACTTCAGTTGGATTGAATTTGGGATGCAAAGAAAAGGAAGAGACGAGATGAATTTTCATTTATTGGCTTTTGATACTTAAATAATATGATTTATCAAAAAGGGGAGTCTTAAGAAATTATCCCATTAGAGAGACAAAGTCGATATCAGGTTTTTGTTTTTTTTTTTTTTTTCTCTCCCTGCCTCTTGGTAGTCATGACTATTTTTTTTTAATTTGTTTTTTTTAAAGATTTATTTATTCACAAATTGTATGCACATGAGTGCTATGCCTTTATGCACCTCAGAAGAAGGAATCAGATGCCATTATTGATGGTTGTGAGCCACCATGTGGTTGCTAGGAATTGAACTCAGGGCATCGGAAGAGCAGTCAAATGCTCTTAACTGCTGAGCCATCTCTCCAGCCCTTCAATTAGATTTTTTTTAATTAGGTATTTTCTTCATTTACATTTCCAATGCTATCCCAAAAGTCCCCAGTACATTTCCCCACCACACCCCTACCCACCCACTTCCACTTCTTGGTCCTGGCATTCCCCTGTACTGAGACATATAAAGTTTGCAAGACCAATGGGCCTCTCTTTCCAATGATGGCTGACTAGATACATATGCAGCTAGAGACACAAGCTCCGGGTTGTGATATGAGTTCATATTGTTGTTCCACCTATAGGGTTGCAGACCCCTTTAGCTTCTTGGGTACTTTCTCTAGCTCCTCCATTGGGGGCCCTGTGATCCATCCAATAGCTGACTGTGAGCATTCACTTCTGTGTTTGCCAGGCACCGGCATACCCTCACAAGAGACAGCTATATCAGAGTCCTTTCAGCAAAATCTTTCTGGTGTATGCAATGGTGTCAGCGTTTGGAGGCTGATTATGGGATCCCCAGGTATGGCAGTCTCTAGATGGTTCATCCTTTCATCTCAGCTCCAAACTTTGTTTCTGTAACTCCTTCCATAGGTGTTTTGTTCCCAATTCTAAGAAGGGGCAAAGTGTCCACACATTGGTCTTTGTTCTTCTAGTTTGAAGTTCAGAGGCCTGTGTTGTTCGAGTGAAAGTGCTAATAGGCTTTTAGATTTGTTAATTGGACCTGTGTCTAAGTATATCATTACCTTAAACATTTAAGAGATCATGTATTACTTATCATTTTTTAGAAGTCCAAAGTAGGAGTCTTATAAATGTTGACTGTTTTCTATAGCCTAATAGCCTACCAACCATATATTGTTACCATTTCAGTGAATAAAGAAACACCTTGTTGTTTATAGTCTTTAGACCAGAATAGAGTACTATGAATGGTTGATATTTGAAATAAGATACTTAGTTCAAAAATAAGTTTAGTAGGCACATTGGGCATAAAATTATACACCTGATAGCATATATTCAGCAGAAATAAAGTGTGTCAAACATAACAGTAACATTTCAGGAAGAAATAAGAAATTTAGAGTGAGAAATCTCATAATGGACCAGAAGGGAGTGAGAAAAATGGGGTTAGGAAAAGTTAGGGCCGTGTGGAGCTCTAAAGAGAGGATAAAGAATCCAAGTGAGAAGTGGAGGAAATTTTTATGCACAAGTTGTTTCCATGCAATAACTTACTTATCAAAAGGATAAAAAAATATCATTTTGTGTTATTACCCACAGGGCCTGTTTTTCACTGAGCAGCACTTGTAAGTGAACAGCAAGAACATGGGGAGCACCCTCTTACAAGCAAGGAAGCACCCTCTTACAAGCAAGGGAGGACCCTCTTACAAGCAAGGAAGGAAATGGGATGGGGGGTTCAGAGGGAAGACTGGGAAGGGGGACACCATTTGACATATAAATAAATATAATAATCGAGAAAAAATAAGAAGAAGCATGGTCAAATCTGAAGTCAAAAGCAGTTGTTGTAAATTACTAAAAGTATATTATATCTACTAGAGATGTCCCATAATCTGACTGTGCTTCTGTAGGCTGTATAGGACTAGTTATTTTTTGAAAAATAATTCTCAAAAAGTTCCAGTTATGTCTAACTCAACTATGCTGTTTCCAAATTTTGTCAGTTGCTAAGGAAATTAGAAGGTATGATAAAACAATATTGAGAAGGCAACATTACCAAATAAACCAAATGTTAGATTATAGCAATTAATTATAATTTCATATATGAAGAAAATATGTTAAAGCCTTAGGGAAGGATGAAAGCTTTAATTGGTAGTTTCTATAATGATTGAGCTATGAAATACTTTCTGGACATGCATTTTCCATGTTCAAATGGGATTCTTGTGGAGTGCAAGTGGATAAATTTTTAGGAAAAGCAAAGATATGGCAGGATCAATTACATAATTTGAAATCACTAAGGTAAGAAGTAAATAAGATCCTTGCTACAGAACAGTTCTTGATATGACCTTGGAAAAGTGGTTTATGGATCCAACAACTAGATAGTACAGAATATGGGACAACTAATTAGTAGACTTTCTTATATCATAATATGAGTAAGCAATGAATAACAATTCTAGAAGTGGAAGCAGATTGTAATTTAACAGGAAGAAAATTGTAAATATATGAAAGAAAAAGTAAAGATCTAAAGACCTACATCAACTGATTAAAATATTAATATATATGAATATATACATATATTCAAATGATATATGTGCATATTAGTATATTCGTTTACAAAAATATATGAATTATTAAATTTAATTATATTATTGAAATTATATGTGACAATAAATGCTTCATTTTATCATAAATTGAAATATTTTAATATAGTCAATACACATATAGTATATAATACTTGTAATATTATATATGCATAATATGTATACATGTAATGAACTGTGAACATTTATCTTAACATTTGGAACAATATAAATTTCTTTACCAACATTTTGTCATGCCACAAAAAATTGAGCAGACATTTTCTCATTAGCTACATATATTGTGGTGTCATTCCAGAGTCTACAGAATATCTGTTAAAGAACAGTTAATGTATTCTTTTTTCATTTAGTTTTATTTGCAATTCACTTTTTACACTCCATATTCCATTCTCTCCCCCTCCCCATCCACCCTCCAACTGCTCCACATCCCACACCTCCTCCTCACCCCACTCAATCTCCATGTGGATGCCCCAGCCACTATCCCACTTAACTTCTAAAACCCCTGGGGCCTCCAATCTCTTGAGGGTTAGGTGCATCATCTCTGAATGAGCACAGACCTGGAAGTTCTCTACTGTAAGTGTGTTGGGGACCTCATATCAGCTGGTATATGGTGTCTGTTTGGTGATCCAGTGTTTGAAAGATCTCTGGGGTCCAGATTAACCAAGACCACTGGTTCTCCTCCAGAATCGTCCTTCTCAACTTCTTTCAACCTTTTCCAACTCAACAAAAGGGGTCAGCTCCTTCTGTCCATTGGTTAGGTGCAAATAACTGCATCTGACTCTTTCAACTGCTTGTTGGGTCCCTCCTAGGACACTCATAACAGATCCCTTTTTGTGAGTATTCCATAGCCTCAGTAACAGTATCAGACCCTGGAACCTCCCCTTGAGCTAGATCTCACTTTGAGCCTGTTGTTGGACCTTCTTCTCCCCAGACTCCTCTCCATTTCCATCCCTGTAATTCTTTCAGACAGAAACAATTATGGGTCAGAGGTGTGACTGTGGGATGACAACCCCACAAATGTTTTATCTTCCCACTGGAGGTAGGCTCTACAAAGTTCCTTCTCACCAATGTTGGGCACCCCATCAAAGGTCCCTCCCTATGAGTCCTGTAAGTCTCTCACCTCCCAGGTCTCTGGTTGATTCTGGGGACCTCCCAGGTCTCTGCTGCATTCTGGGGGCGTCCCCACCGTCCCCACCGCAACTTCCTATTTCCTGAGATTGCTTGTTTACAATCTTTCTGCTGACCTTCAGGGCTTCAGTCCTTTTCCCTCACCCAATGTCAGATCAGGTTCCCCTCTACTCCCCACTGCTCCAGCACTCTGTCCACATTCCCTCCCAAGTCCCTTCCTCCCTCCCTTCCCATTTGTGATTGCCCTCTTCTCTCTCCCAAGTGGGACTGAGGCATCCTCACTTGGGTACATCAGCTTGTTGAGCCTTTTGAATTCTGTGAACTGTGTCTTGTGTATTCTGTATGGGCTTTTTCTTCTATTCTTTCTTTTTCTTTTTTTCCTTTTTTCTTTTTTTCCTTTTTCTTTCTTTCTTTCTTTCTTTCTTTCTTTCTTTCTTTCTTTCTTTCTTTCTTTTTTTTTCTTGTGGCTAATATCCACTTAGTGAGTACATACCATGCATGTGCTTTTGGGTCTGAGTTACCTCACTCAGGATGATATTTTCGAGTTCCATCCATCTGCCAGCAAAACTCAGGATGTCCTTGTTCTTAATAGCTGAGTAGTACTCCATTGTGTAAATGAACCACGTTCATTCCGTATCCATTCTTCCCTGTGGGACATCTGGGGTGTTTCTGGCTTCTGCCTGTCACAGATAAGGCCACTAGGAACATAGTAGAACAGGTACCCCTGTGGCATGGTGGAACAGCTTTTGGGTATATTCCCAAGAGTGGCATAGCTGGGTCTTCAGGTAGATCTATTTCCAATTTTCTGAGGAAACTTCAGATTGATTTCCAAAGTAGTTGTACCAGTTTACAATCCCACCAGCAATGGAAGAGTGTTCCTCTTCCTCACATCCTCTTCAACATGCGTTTTCACCTAAGGTTTTTATCTTAGTTTTTATTCTGATTGGTGTAAGGTGGAATCTCAGGGTTGTTTGATTTGCATTTCTCTGATCACTAAGGATTTAGAACATTTCTTTAGGTGATTTTCTGCCATTTGAGATTCCACAGTTGTGAATTCTCTTTTAGTTCTATAACATATTTTTGATTGGGTTGTTTGGTTTTTTGGTAATTAACTTCTTGAGTACTTTATATATTTTGGACATTAGCCCTCTATCAGATGTGGGGTTAGTGAAGAATTTTTTCCCAATCAGTAGGTTCCTGATTTGTCTTATAGACTATGAACTTTGTCTTACAGAAGCTTTCCTGTTTTAAGAGGTTCCATTTATCAATTCTTGATCTTAGAGCATGAGCCTTTGGAGTTCTGTTTAGGAAATCCCCCCCCCCCCCGTGCCAATGAGTTCAAGGCTCTTTCCCACTTTCTATTCTATTAGATTGAGTGTATCTAGTTTTATGTTGAGCTCCTTGATCTACTTGGAATTGAGTTTTGTACAAGGTGACAAATATGGTTCTATTTTAATTCTTCTACATACAGAATTAACATAGTAAAAGTGACCATCCTACCAAAGGCAATCTATAGATTCAATGCAATCCCCATCAAAATCCCAACACAATTCCTCAAAGTTAATGTATTCTTATAAAAATAATATGCTGTAACAATATCGCTGCATTTTCTGCTTCCTCCTCAAAATTCATACTGTTACACCTTTCTATATTTTCATATATCACTACCGTTACCTGCAACGTATTTCTACATTTTCTTCTTGTATTTAAATCTAAAACTTACATGTCCTTCAAGATGGTGCTATATATGAAATGAAGTTTCCTTTTAACATGTACAACCAAATACTGAATATGTAAAATTTATTTATTCAGTACTGATTATCTACTGTGTGTCAGACTTGTAAGGATTCTTTCATATTCCAATATTTAATATATCTATATTTCCATCTATTTATCTACTAATTAATCTATAGCAAAAGATTTCTACTATTTACATAAACAGAAGATTAAATAGCTCTGTGTATATCCATCCTTTGTTAATTATTTTACCAAACTTTATAGCCCTTGAATTCACATATTCATTTTCATATTATAATGAGAAAAATTTTAAACTCTAAGTTACTTTATAGAAATTTAATGAAATCCATTTACCAGAATTACTTTATAGATATTTAATGAAATTCATTTTACCAGATATATTTGCTCCTTGAATAAGAGACAATCATACATGATATACAAAAATCATTTATAAAATATAAAATCTCACTAAATAGTGAAAATAGATCATTATATATGTAATACAGAGATAGGAGGTAGTATGGAGGTGGATTGTATACTGAATTTTGAAGTTGTGGAAGAGGGATAGGAATACCTATAATAAAATCAGGGTGGGTTATGAGTCAATTAAGTTTGAACACATATGCAACATACTAATCATTTTCAGTTAGGAAATAACACAGTATACATTAAAAAGCTAGACACAGGAACATTTAGAATGAAGAATGAGCACAGCAAAAGCTCATCTAGAAAGAAAGTCAAGGACCTGCATATGGGAAAATATAAATATAGTGGTAAAGAATTTATATTTTGTTTTTAGGCAAGAATTATCTAGTGGAAATTAGAATTAAATTTTATCAAGAATCTTCTGGTTGGTTTTGAACTCATAATCCACCTGCTTTCCATTCCTTCAGCAATCTTACAACATTGGAAAATTCAGAGAATCATAAGGACATACTTTAAAAACCAATGTTTCATCAAACATAAAATAAATTGATAATTAATTTAATTAGAGCAAAGGGATACAAATAGGAAGAAAAGGAGTCAAAGTATCATTATTTGTAAATGGTGTGATATTATGTATAAAGGAAGTTAAAATCCCACCAACAAACTCTTAAGGCACTTTCTGCAAAGAAACTAGATTATAAAATTAACACATTAAAAATATACCACAAAGCTTTATCAATATCAAATAAGCAATTTAAACAGAGTTATAACCCCTAGTAAAAGAGTTATTGAAAGTCTCTCAATCAGGAAATCCCAGGACCAAATTGTTTTAGTCTAGAATTTCAACAGACTTTCAAAGTAGAATTAATTCCAATGCTCTTCATTTTTTTTTTCCAAAAAAGAATGAATAATCCCAAATGCATTTTATGAGACTACAGTTACTCTGATACTTAGACTACATAAATGTCCAACACAGAAAAGAATTATACACCTATTTTCTTTATAAAGAGAAGAAAAATATTCAATAGAATATTTGCAACATAAATTCAAGAACACATAAAATATCCTCTACATTGATTAAGGAGCCTTCATCCCAGAGATACAGGAATGGTTTCACATGCATAGATGTTTAAATGCCATCTATCATATAAGCATACTGAATGGCAAAAATCATGTGATCACCAATTTGATGTAGAAAAGTTCTTTGACAAAATCTGACATCCCTTCATAATAAGAGTCTCAAAGAGATCAGGTATACCAGGGCTAATAATAAATAATAAATAAATAAATAAACAGACTAAATGCAATCTATAAGAAGACATAGTCAATATCAAATTAAATGGAGTAAAACTAAGTATTTCCACTAAAATAAGGAACAAGACAAGCTCTTTTATGCTCTCCACATCTGATAGAGTAGCCTTATATACTAATTTAGATGATATACTAATATTGTCAATCTGTATTAACTATTAGCAATGAAGTCATAGCTAGAGCAATAAGAACACTGAAAGAGATCAAGGGGATAAAAATAGGAAGAAAAGGAGTCAAAGTATCATTATTTGTAAATGATGTGATATTATGTATAAAGGAAGTTAAAATCCCACCAACAAACTCTTAAAGCACTTTCTGCAAAGAAACTAGATATAAAATCAACACATAAGGGATAGCATTCTAAATGTAATTGAAGAAAATACGTAATAATAAAAAATATTTAAAAAAATCTACAGCTTATCTATATGCCAGTGACAAATGGGATAAGAACAGATTTAGGGTAACAGCACCTTTCACAATAGCCTGGAATATAAGATGTATCTTGTAGTAACTCTAGCCTAGGAAGCAAAAGACTTGTATGTTAAAAACTTCAAGACATTGAGGAAAGCAATTGCAGAAGAGAGCAGAAGATGGAAAAATCTCCCATGTGTATGGATTAGTTGTATTCATACAGTAAAAATGACCATCCTATTAAAAGCAAACTAGAGACTCATTGTAATATCCATCAAAATTTCAATGCAATTCTCCTGAGCTTGAAAGAACAATTTTTCATTTAAAATGGGGACACACACACACACACACACACACACACACACACACACACACACAGAGAGAGAGAGAGAGAGAGAGAGAGAGACAGAGACAGAGACAGAGACAGAGAGACAGAGACAGAGACAGAGAGACAGAGACAGAGAGACAGAGACAGAGACAGACAGACAGAGACAGAGACAGAGACAGAGACAGAGAGAACCAGGATAGCTTAAACAATCCTAATAATAAGAATGTAGGTTGTATCACTATCACTGATTTAAGTTATACTGGACCCACAGTCGGTCCCTCCTTTTGAGACCTGAGAGTCTCTTACCTCCTAGGTCTCCAGTTCTGCCCACCTCCTACCTCCCAAGATGGCCTGTTTCTATTCTTTCTGCTGGCCCTTAGGGCTTCAGTCCTGCTTTCCTCCAATACCTTATCATGTCCCTCCTTTCTTCTCCCTGTCTACTCTCCCACCCAAGTCCCTCCTTCCCTCTGCCCCCCACGACTGCTTTCTTCTCCCTCCCAAGTGGGATGGACGAATCCTCACTTGGGTGATTCAGTTTGTTAACCTTCTTGAGTCCTGTGGTATTCAGTACTTTTTTGGCTAATATCCATTTATTAATGAGTACATACCATGCATGTCTTTTGGACCTGAGTTACCTCACTCAGGATGATATTTTCTACTTCCATCCCTTTGCCTGCAAAACTCAGGATGTCCTCATTCTTAATAGCTGAGTAGTATTACATTCTGTAAATGAAACTCATTTTCTACATTCATTCTTCCATCATGGGATATCTGGGTTGTTTCCAGCTTCTGTCTATTACAAATAAGTCCTCTAGTAACATAGTGAAACACATGTCCCTGAGGGCAGGACCTTGGATGAAGTGTTCTACAATGGAGAGGGGGAATTTGTAAAGTTTACCTCCAGTGCAGGGATAAGATATCAAGTGGAGGGATGGAGTTGCCATCCCACAGTCAAAACTCTGACCCAGACTTGTTCCTGTCTGAAGAAACTGCAGGGAAAAAAATTGGAGAAGAGCATGAGAGAAAGGAGGTCCAGTGACAGGCCCAAATTGGGATCTAGCGCACATGGAGGCCTGGGTCCTGACACTGTTATTGATGCTGTGCTATGCTTGCAGACAAGAATCTAGCTGTCCTCTGAAAAGCTCAACAAGCAGCTGAAAGAGTCAGGTGCAGATACTAGCACCAAACAATGGACAGAAGCCTGGGACCCCTGTGGTTGAATTTGCGGAAAGCTGGAAGAAGCTGAGAAGGAGGGCAGCCCCATGGGAAGACCAGCAGTCTCAACTGACCTGGACCTTCAAGATCTCTCAGACACTGAGCCACCAACCAGGCAGCATACACCAGCTGATATAAGGCCCGAGACACATATACAGCAGAGGACTTATCTGCTCTGGCCTCAGTGAGTTTCAATTTTGTCTTCTGAACTTGGAAATATGAACCAGCTACTACTACTACAAACACTCAAGCTGTGTGATTAGAAAATAAGTACCTGATGATCTCTTGGCACAAATTAGGGATGTAATGATTGAAAATCCTGTCATTGATTTGCATAGAGGCAGTGTTGATATTTTTTAAAGTATATGTAACAGTATTATAAAATATTAATACACAATATATTCTCAGCATTGCAACATATCTAGAGTTACAATTGGTCCCAGCACAAATGAAATAGATTTAAACTATTTTCAGAAATAATTTTTATATATTTAAAGCTTAACATCTTTTAGCATAGTCAGAATTAAAATAGCAACTATGCTAATTCATGTTTAACTTCTGCCAGAAGTAAATTCCTTTGCTTCATCCATGTTTACTTTGTGTTCTGTCAGCTCATTTGTTTCCTGCTGGGCTTTTGTCATTTATTTCTACTCAATTATTTGGAAAACTGTTACAACTAGGCTGAAAAGACAGTGGAGTGTGTTTCCCAGTGTGGCTCAGTGCAGTACCAAGCTGATGTGAAAACAAACTCTTAGTACATTTTCAGAATCAAGCATATTGAGAAAGCACACCACACTGGTTATAGAATCCCAGGATGAGGTATGGGGTGGAGGTAGAAGAGAAGCCCAGAGGAACAAGAGAATAAATGGAGATAAGCATGGGTGGATATTTAGTTTCCCCTCTGAAAACCCCCATCCCCTCCTCCTGCCCCTGCTCACCAACCCACTCATCCCCACTTCCTGGCCCTGGCATTCCCCCACACTGGGGCTTATAACCTTCACAGGAGCCATGAGTCCCTCCATGTGTTTTCTTTTGTTTGTGGTTTAGTCCCAGGGAGCTCTGGGGGTACTAGTTAGTTCATATTGTCGTTCCTCCTATGGGGCTGCAAACCCTTTCAGCTCCTTGGGTCCTTTCTCTAGTTCCTTCATTGGGGACTCTGTGCTCAGTCCAATGGATGGCTGTGAGCATCCACTTCTGTATTTGTCAGGCTATGGCAGAGCCCTGGGAAGTGAGAGACTCTAATGACTCAATAGGGGTGACCTTAGCCAAAATGCCCAACATTGGGGAGAGGGAACTGGAAGAGCCCATTTCCAGTAGATAGACAAGGCCTCAAGTAGAGGAACAAGGTTTCTGACCCACAGTCAAAATTTCTGACCCAGAAGTGTTTCTGTCTAAAAAAACTACAGGGACAAAATGGGGAAAAGAGTTAAAGGAAAGGGGTCCAATGACTAGTCCAACTTTGGATCCGTCTCATGGGGTGTGGAACTAAGGTCTGACACTATTAGTAATGCTGTGATGTGCATACAGACAGGAACCTGGCAGGGCTGTCCTCTGAGAGGCTCTACCAGCAGCTGACTGAGTCAGAAGCATACACTTACATACCCAGCCATTGGACTGAAGTCGGAGACCCTATAGTTGAACTAGGAAAAGGATTGAAGAAACTGAAGGGGAGAGCAACCCCACAGAAAGACCGGCAGTCTCAGCTAACCCAAACCTCGGGGAGCTCTCAGAGCTGAACCACCAACCACGAGCATACATAGGCTGGTCCGAGGTCCCTGGCAGAAATATAGCAGAGGTCTGCCTGGTCAGGCGTCAGTGGAAGATGTGCTTAATCCTTGAGAGATCTGAGGCCCCAGAGGTTGTGGGGAGGCCTCATGGTGGTACAGACATCCTCTAGGAGGCAAGAAGGTGGATGAATGGAATGAGGAATGAGATGGGGTGCAATGACTGGAATTTAAATAAAATAAAATAAAAATAAATAATAAAAGACTTTCAACTGTAGTTGCTTATTTTTATCAAAAAAATTTCATGTGAAAATTTTCCACACATACACACATCTGCCAGTACGTGGTGAATCTACTTAGTTCTGTCTGTATGTGCAGGAATACATGGTATTCTGCTGGAAAGTGGATAATTTCCCAAGGCCTATATCTTTAAACCGGATTGATTTTCTTTCTACCATCTGCTGCCACTTGCCAATATCTACTGAGGTAAGGGGTAAGACTTCAGGAGAATCTCTTCCATCCAGACTAGGATTCTTGGTTCTCTAAAGTGGTTCAGAGATGGCCAGTCTATGGGTATAAGGACAACTACTTAGGAGGCATTTTGTTGCCATGCACATTTAGCAGAATAATAGTAATCATTGTCTTATATACATCATAAAAGTAACATCAGTGTCATGGGCATTTCAGTGATGACTCAAGGAGACAGTCTATACTAAAATGAACAGATAAAAAAGAAGGTTGATCTTGAATATTCTACGAACTGAGTAAATATTAAAGGTAGTTAAAGTGTTGTTTCTTATTTGAAAACAACAATGAAGCCATTAGTAATAGCTAATTACTATTAATCAAAATAATAACATCCATGGTATTAAAAAGCTAATTTGTACAAGGTACTCTAATAAATGCTAAACCTGAATGTTACTATTTATGTAACCATCACATTAATTATATATTTTTTATTTTCTCCCATTTTACAAATGAGTAAGTATAAGTCTGCAGGGGAATATAAATTTTAGCCACGGTCATTTTTCTAGTAAGTGGATGAACTAGGACTTAGAACATGAGTCTGTTCTCCATGATACCATATTGTACACATGGTTTCTATAAGAGGGCTATGAGCCTGACTAGAGATTGGACCTATTAACTACTAATACTGTCCAGATAGATATATCCTAAGAGGCACTTTTCAGAAAGGAAAAAAAAAAAAAAAAAAAAAAAAAAAGAAATACCAAAACCAATTAGCTATTCTTCCAGATTGTTACTTCTTTAATGAAATGTATTAGTAATTTGAAATGGACTACAATGAATTACTCAGAGAAAATGGGTTCAACTAATTGGTCCAGAAAACCATCTCAAGGATGTAATTAAATTGCCTAGTATACTATTACTGCAAGTATAAACACTATCACCAATCTTTAGTACTGCTTGCATTTTTAGCATAATTTAAAAAACAAAGTGGTGGGAAAGACAAAATTCTTGAACAAAGTGTGGTTTGAAAAAGTCAGTCTGTGGTTAGATAATGAAGGCAGAGAAGGGCTGGTACTTAGAAGTCTCATTACTCACTCTCACCTCATCCAGAGCAACCTCCATTTCACATGCAGTGAGTCTCCAGCCTTTGTCTTACTTTTAAGTTTTTAGATTCATTAATATAAAATAACTAAAATTGTTTATAGGAATGCTAATATTTCTGGATTCTGGTAAATTATTATGTACAAAACTGCTGAGTTAATACAAAGCTCATTAAAAGTTAATTATTATAGTTGAAGAAATCAATTTAAGGTTTGTAAAAAAGTGTACGACTTTCTTTCAAATTTTATTATGAAACCACTTAAATAACACAGAGAAAACATTCTGAGAGAATTATAATGATTTTATGTTTATATAGAGAATTATAATTACAAACTGGGTATCATTCATTGCTCTAATTCAGAATTGTTATTTCTAAAAAAAATTATGGTGATGAGAAAGAACAAACAAATAGTAAGAGCTTTAATTATTATTAATTGTTAAGCTATTTATATGATTAAGTTTTATTACTCATAAGAAATAACAAAGGAGGGACTGCTCATGTGTATCAAGGGTTCGTGTATTTATACCTTAGTCATAGCCTAACAAAATAAAACAATTAGAATTTGGCAAGTAAATGATAAAGTTCTTGAAAGTAAAGTTAGGTAGTTCAGCTCTTATTCCTTTTTCTCAAAGTACCATTTGAAAATATGTAGCACTCTATACTCCTGTGTTTTCTGTGATCATATGAAATCATAAAAAGTGCAAAACACAAGAATCTCATAAAGGGCTAACTGTATAGCCAGCCATCTGTTTAAAGCTCCATGTGTACATTTAGTGAAATAGTATAAAGAAATAGGAAGACTCGTTTTATATTCTTAATCACTTATCTTATCTGTTTGGTAGAGATGTAACAAATGTGCCCTCCCTGTCTCTCTCTGACTCTCTCTGTCTCTCTCCCTCTGTGTGTGTGTGTGTGTGTGTGTGTGTGTGTGTGTGTGTGTGTAACTGCAGTAGTTCTGGAGATCTCTGATTAGTGCATGATTTTTAAGTCAGATTATTTACTTTTGTCAACTGCTGTTTAACTCTTTAAGGCTAAGAAGGAAAGCATCTATACATTTTCATGTAGAGAGATTTGAATACATTGCTGTTTATCACAGTAAAAATAGATCCAGTATAAATTTTATTATTGATCTCATAAATAATTTATGGTTTATTTATAAGGTGAACACTAAGTTCATTAAATTTAAAGATGTAGATTTAAACATGAAAATTTACTAGCAATAATTAACTTAGAAACCATAAAATTATATGTACAGTATTATTTCTCTCTCTCTCTCTTTCTCTCTCTCTCTCTGTTTTTTGTTTTTTGTTTTTTTTGTTTTTTTTTTTTTGTTTTTGTTTTTGTTTTGAGACAGGGTTTCTCTGTGTAGCACTGGCTGTCCTGGAACTCACTCTGTAGACCAGGCTGGCCTCAAACTCAGAAATCCACCTGCCTCTGCCTCCTGAATGCTGGAATTAAAGGCGTGCGCCACCACTTCCCGGTACTTATTTCTCTTTTTTAAAGTCTTTGGGAACAAGAATTATGAAGGTCTATGCATATTTAAATACTATAACATATAAACATATATAAGAAAAATGTTGAAAAAATATATATTAAACTACCAGGTTTGTTAATAGTGAGAACAGTGAAGTTATGGAAAAATTATAAATAAAGAAAGCAGAAATACTAGTGCATACAGTAAAGTCATTTTAAACTTAAAATATCACTATCGGTAACTATACTGAAAAGTGTCTGTGTTTCTAGATTCAGTTTAATATATACCCACAGTTCACTGGCTTGGATGACCTGAAGCAATGAAACAATGTTAGGTTTTCTTGCTGTTTTGTTTTGTTTCTGTGTATTTAAGATCACAACTGTAAGATGCTTATTGTCAAAACATACTACCATCTTGTTTATCATCACTTAGACAAATGATAGTGGAAGGAATGGTTACAAAGTACTTATATCAAAATAAATTATGAATATGTCAGTGAAGTGCATATCAATATTCTCAGTTGAAAGAGTCTGGGCTCTAGTCCAAGTTTGTTGACAGCAATCAAATCTGAACAGTTTGCTGGACAGTGGCATCTAGAACAAATCCTCCAAAGAACAAAGAAATTAACAAGTACGTTTCTAACATGAGAGAAAACCTAAGAAACAAGTTTCTGAAACTGCTTGGTTTTAGATATATATCATCCATATATATACACACATATATGTAATAAAAGTAAAATTTGAAAAAATAGTTATTAAAAATTACTTTTTGCTTTAAGATTGAAGAAAACGGGGTACAAAAGAGGTAAAAGTATCAAGTTTAAAATGAGTGTTTGAAATCAAATGGCCTGGGTGGAAGAGATGGCATATTGGATAAGAGCTCACCTACACTTATATTTGAAAATGAATTTGAATTTCATAAAATGTCTGGATTCTCTAGCACTTTTCTGTCTAGCATGCCTAAGTTCAGACACTACTTTTTTTTTTAACTGTATAATTTTCTTGATAGGTATATATTGCTATATAAAACCTGTTCCTAATCATCAAAACTAGTTTTATAATAGTTTGTAATTCAATGGTATTGCTGTCTAATGTTGACTGATTACTTGCCAAAGAATACAAAACTCTTATTTGTCTACACTCGGTAATTATGTAGCTGAAAGAAAGACTATTTTGCTCACCATTAATGCTAAGTGTCAATTACATTGCCCAGAACATAGTGAGCACAAACCAATATTTAATAAATAAATGAATTAAAGAAGCTACTTTACCTAATGTATATGATGATGAGACAACTGGACACAGGAATGATATTACACAGTGAAAAGACCTAAGTATGCCATTTTAAAATTACTATTTTGGGACTGGCAAGATGGCTAAGCTAAGATCTCTTACAAAGGACCCAAGTTTGGTTCCTTGTACGCATATTGAGTGGTAGCTAAGTGCCCATAACTCCAAGGAATCTGACACCTTAGGCTTCCACACCACTGACATCCATGTGTGTGCGCCCACCTACTTACATCCACACACACAGCCAAAACTGAAATAAATACAAATAGTCAGGGAATTCTGAAATTGTTTCACTTCCATAAGTTCCTAATCCAAAGATAAGATCCATGAGTAAACAAGACACCTGCCAGTGTATTTTACAGCATCTTTATCAGAATCAAGTATGATATAAGTTGAAGTAAAAACAATTATATTTTTATACACATACAGAAACATTTCTCCATGGCTTGTAACCATAATCTATTTTTCTCACAGTATAAATAGACTGTCCACTGCAATTAAATAAAATATATATAACTATTTCTACTGGCATATAAAATTCAAGAATAAATCATCACACAGTATATCAATATTGTTACATTTGAAAGACATACATACATACACACACATGCATGCATGCACACACACAAAATTCAAGACTTGTGGGCTTCTGAAAATATGAAATTCCTGTAGTTTCTGTCTGATTGTAGAAGTTTTTTCTTTGGTTTAACTGCATCTGTGTGATGTTTGACCTTCCTCTTTCAGACCCTACCTCATCTCTTCCTTTGTAGTTTCCTACTCCTTTCTGTGTGGTTAGTATTTTTAGCTTATACTCTTATGTCCCTACGCTGTGTTTGCTTGTTTGACTGATTTATTTTGCGTGTGTGTGTGTGTGTGTGTGCGTGTGCGTGTGTGTGTGTGTGTGTGTGTTGAGCACGTGAGTGTTCATCTGTGTCTCTGTCAGAAACTGTTTTTAACATAATGCCTTCTATTCTCATCCATATTGCCTAATAGTCAAACAATTTTCCATTACTATATTTTAATCCAATTATTGGTCATCAATTGTCACCTTCATTAATTTCCTATCTTGGTTAATGTGAATGTAGCTTTAATTAATATGAGAATATAACAATCTGTCCTATAGCCAATTGTAATTTTCAAAGGTATCTGCTTTAAAAATCTATTCACCACTAATAACATCAGTAAATTTATATTTTAATTGGTTTTCTAGAAATGTGTCATTGGGACTGGTGAGTGGCTCAGTGTGTAAAATTCTTCATATAGTACTAGTGTTAGAATCTTAATTCATCTTTCCAGAAGTCAAGAAATGTATATGTCTGCAATCCCAGTACTCCATGATAAGACTGGAAGGAGGACTTGGCGATAGGAGAAACTCTCTGGATAGTTAGCTGGGCAGATGTAGTAGAAAAATAACAAACCAATCTTGTGTCAAGCAAAGCAGATGTAATCATATCTGATTTCACAGGTACATCATGACACATGAGTGCCTTCCTACAAACATGTACATGAACACATTAAAATGCCCAAACACACTAAAATTTATATCATCAAAGAATTATTTTGCTTAGTAAAAGATGTTGTATCTATGCAACCTAGCTTATATTTATCAGAAGTGCCAGTCATTCCAATGAAAATAGATAAAGTTGCGTTGAGAAATGATTTAAAAATACACCTGACTTCAATAAATAGGCATTGTAATATGGATTGTGAATCATAGAGATCAATAATGTTAATACACTACAATTTGGGTAAATGGAAATTAGTACAAGAATTCAAAGAAAGTGACTAAAAAAACATAGAAAGATGTTAAAGTGAATTTTACAAACAAACAAACAAACAAACAAACAAACATAGTGTATGAGAAAATATGTAGATAATTTGATGCTTTATCTTTTGTTTTTTAAGACTTACCCTTGCAATCACTTAGGGTAGAGAGTCTGGAAACATGTGTCAAGGCCGTTCTGTCTCAGATCTCCCAAACTGGAGTTCTAGATACAAGCCACAATGCTTGGCACATGTGTTTTCAGGATTGTACCCAGGTCTCTATGACTCATGGCAAGCATTTTACCATCTGAATTATCTTCTACAATAACATCTGAAGTTATGAGATAATTTCAAATAAGAACTTTTTACTGCTTGAATCCAGAGTGCTAAGAAGAAATTGAAAGATAATGACTATCAACTTGACACATGATTTCTTACTTATTAGCAGTATTTAACCCTTTAACACTTATTTCTCATAATTATGAATTATAGACTATTTTTTAAAGATGCACAAAAATATTTTAGGGAATATACTTTGGTGAAATATTCAGGTATAAATTTCTAGATTTTGGCCAGCCAGTTATACAATATGTACAATGTAAATTGTACACATTGTATAATTTAGAATGATAATAGTCTTACTAAATTTAATTGTAGTATAGGTGATGGTATACATACTATATACTAGCAAACATATTATAAACACGTTTTACACAGTGCATAAATTAACAGGTATATGAGTTTAAACCTTATTAGTTGATATGTTATTTACTATATGTAAAACTTAAATACATTCTTTTATAATTTCTAATTTACAGTTATATAAAGTATAAACTGAATATAAAAAAGTGAAAGAGTCCTTGAAAATTGTGGATATGACCTTTGTGTCTATGAAAGTTTATATGCCATATACAGGACACAACTTTACATCTGAAAAAAAAATAATTGCAGGCAGAGAGAAATAAGCATAAACACCATGGCTATGGGGATGATATGATTTCTCTCCTATAAAATAGAAATGAAGACAGATAACTCTACTGGTTTGAAATTTGTAGTTAAAAAGCTTGCATTTGTGGGAAAACAGCTTTAGTGGACTGAAACTGTGGTTTTCCAGAGTTCTTAAGAGGTTGCTAGATTCTTAGCACCTCTTACACCTTGCACACAGATTGTGCATACAAATCAAACATGCTCACATACACGCATACTCACACATACACTGTAACATAGTAGTCATGTCTGGTGACACTTATAGGTATTGATGTGGAGTATTAGAATATGAAATAATGTTGAGAGAAAGACAGTATGAGCCGTAATAAGAACAATGCACTTTGGAGAAACTGCTCCAGCCCCATGCAGATACTCCTCTAGGTCTCAATAAATACTTGCTTTCTTGCCCTTACATAAATAAGAAAGGTAATAAATCCAACCTAATCAATCAGTGACTTCAAGAGCTCCTCATTTTCAGTTTTCCAGTCTTCTCAAGTAGACTGCTGGCTTGATAGAAATCTGAATTTTGCTGATTCTAGCTTCATGAATATTAATCATGCACCTTGAAATATGATCTCTGAATATAAATTCAATATGCTTGGCAGGCTTATTTTGATTTATCACATTTCTTAGTTATTTTTAAAATAAAGGATCCCCTGATATTTGTGACATCTTTGTTTTACTAATTTATCTCTTACATAATATACACATGGGAGCATAAACATAATCTTAGAATCCACGTCCTTAATCTTTGAATTTACTCCTCTGTGAAAACTGGTAATTTGCTTATCAGTATGCCTTGAAATTATTGAATTTATGTTTCATCATCGGGAGAAGAAAAAGCAAGGAAAACTGAATCAAATTAAGAAAAAAAAAATTATAGCTTCATGTGTTTATCCCTAAACCTGCTCTGAAACAGGGTTTCCCTGTATAACTTTGCATGACCTGGAAATTGCTATGTAAACCAGGTTGGATTCCAATTCAGAGAAATCTTTCTGCTCCAGTATCTAGTGCTGGGATTAAATGCATGCAGTACCACATCGGGCACCGCGCACTAACTTAAACTTACGAACTAATTGGAAATTATTCTTATTGTGAGCATAGAATAGTCAAGATATGGAGAAATGTTGGGCTAAGTGTATTTTCATAATTTTATACTAGACTTTCTCTATGAGGGTATATTTTAAAATGTCTTTAATTGTAACTAGCTAATTTGAAGTTTATTCCCTGATCTCAGCATGTCTAAACCTCCTGACACTGGTGGTGAGGAAAATAGATGTTACTTTAGCACCTCTAAACATTCATTTTAATTTATATCTGTCACATATTTAGTTGTTCTTATCATTCATTCTTTGCAAAAGTTGAGGGGGGAGTATGACTTTGACAGGGGACACATGAGGAAAGGTTTGATTAAACTGGACAAGTTATGAACAACTACAGCACTCAAGACAAAGAACAATCTCTCTCCTACTAAACGTTATTGCCGATACAGCCTCAGAGGCAAATGGGGCCATGTGACTCTCCTCCTACTTTTCTGAAAAATTAATGGGTCATCTGTGGGTAATGACAGCTTCTGGGAGTCAAGATGGCAATGGCTGTGTCATACCCAGTGTTTCACACCACATCCATTATCTTTTTTAAATACTTTTAATTTAATTCAATTCATTGTCAAGTATAAATACAAAGGTTAGTATACTGGTGATCAACCTTAATCAGGTTCATTGAATGTAGGAAATCATAAATACAAAAATCAAATAATTTGGGGGCAAAATTGATCTCATTTATAATATTCTAATATTCTTTATTTTAAAATGGCCATTGATCTGAGAAGTATATTATCCTTTCCATCCTAGACACACATTAGCATTACTAGATTTTTATAATAGATTACTTAAAAGGACAGCAATTAAATTATGCAAATGATGTCATTAGGAGATCCCTGATTGAGGTGATATATCTAAGGACAGAAAACAGCATTTAGGGACAATTTTCTTATAATATTATATAACCAAGTGACTGCAGAAAGATATGTTTATCACAAAATAATTTGACATGAATTGTCATCCAATACAAACAATTCTCTTAAATGATACACATACAAACAACAAAAATATGTGAGGAGTTTGCATTTATATATTTTCTCATATTTAATCAACAACAATCTTCAAAATAAAAGAGGACTTCCATTGAAAAGGGAGAACTTGTGTGGGTGTAGTTTAGAGGAAAAAATAAAGAATATGACGTAATTATACTTTAATTAAAATAAATTAAAAATAAAAGAAACAAGGAGTTTGAAACAGTAAACACATGATGATAAATTCAGTATGATTACTTTGTAGATACCATTGGTAGAATCTATAGTATTCCTAGTATTTTGTACACACAATATAATCCTGCTCCATCCCAAATATAGAAAGAAATGAATTTTAGAAAGCTACCATAGATGTAGATAGGGTTTGCCCAATGCCAGGAGTCATAGCTTTTTCATACATTGCATGGGACTCCTCCATGTTAATTTATAAAAACAGAGGATGTTTAAGTTTATAGAGACATGCCTTCCTAATCTAGTACCCGTAGGTTACATGCTTGATAAGGTGAAAGTAAAGAAGAGAAAAATGTAGTTTGATGTGTGTATCAACTGTGCTACTGCATATAATGCTTGTCACAGAAACATGATCAATGGTGGCTTCCTTCATATGTCATATTGATCTTATAAGGCCAGTTTCTACCTCTTTTCAGGGTTTATCATGTAAACACAGGCAAAGCCTAGGAGGACAGATTTTTATCTCATATACAGGAAATATCCAGGAATGGCATGATACCGTCCCTGAATAAAAAAAGAAAAGAAAAAAAAACTCTTTTGAGTGTAAAGAAGAAATAGGTCAGTTATATAAGACACACATTAACTGAGTACACTATGGGCCACTCTGCTGATATTGTTAATGTTATTGGCTTCAAGTGGTAACAAGAGAAAGGTGAAGTTAATTTCCCTTGATTCAGGTTATGTATTTTAGAAGTCTAAAGGGTATAATATAATGATAACCTACATAGAATTTTAGCCATTTTCTGCTGAAAGCAAAGCTGTATTTCAATAGTAATTTCATAAATATCCAAAAGAAATCGTTCTAATATCCATATGAACGGCAGTTAGCTCAGCAGGAAAAAACTATCAAATATGAGGCTCTGAAGAGCCCCCACAAACTTGAGATAATTACATGTGATACATCAACCCCCAAAGCTACATTCATTAGAGCTGCTCCATTATGTATGAGTAAGACACTTACAAAATGTTTCAGCTGGAGAAGCTCTGCAGTCATTGTGAGATAAGACAACAGAGACCTGGAAATATTACATCGTCTGCTTTCTGATGCCCTATAAACTGAAGCAACAGTTCTGAAACAGACTTTTGTTCCATAAGGAAATGTTTATTGGTCCAAATAAGGGTCACCCTGGGTCTCTGTTCAAAACGTCTTTATAAAGAAATGCAAGGGGTCTACAAAAACTTCCAGTAAAACACACACACACACACACACACACACACACACACACACACACACACACACACAATGTTATTTCTAATCTTGAGGTTTAGAGGGAAAGAAAAAGAATTATGAGGATTATCCTATTTTCAGTCTATAAAAGAAAAACTATAAAAGAAAAACTAACACCTGGTTTACCTATAGGAAAATTGAAACCCTGATATGACAAATGTTTCATGCAACTACTTTAGAGAGAGAAAAACTATTAGAATTGTTTTTTTCCATTCTTTTCTTCCTTTCTTACCATGAAGTATGTGCAGCCTACCTTTTCTGTTTTAAATTATGATTTTCTTATTTATTCGGTGTATTTTTATGGAGGAATTTTAAAACTAAGTACACCTTGTTAAGTGCGTGAATGATTGATTAGTGGTGTTAACAAAGACCACAACCCAACCTGGGCATTTTTAACTCTGTGTACAGTTTTGAAAAGTTTTTATCAATACAATTAAGCCTCATATTTAGAACTTAGTTATAAAGCTTCAGTTTAACATACCAGCCCCCATGTGCTTTACTTGGACTTTCTGCAGCTCATTAAAGCCAGAATGCCAATGCAAACCTGCCATATGCTTTCAACATTTGAGATTCCCATTAACAGAATGCCGACTAATTACTTAATTGCCTCCCTGTGTAATTTTTTAAAGCTTATCTTTAAAAGTCATGGCTTTTTATAAGTTTTTCCCAAAATAAAGTGATGTACATGATGAACCTTTTAAGTGATTCTATAGCAGTTTTAGAAATTAAGCTAAATTGATACATATTCTTGTGCAAACATATTTGTCTACATAGGACATAATAGTTTATATTATGGGAGAGTATGTAGATATTTCCATGTTTGGTCAGGACTAAGTAAAACAGTACAAAATATCTCATGTTTTTTATTAGTTATTTTATTTGTTTACATTTCAAGGTTGTACCCCCTTCCCAGTTTCCCCTCTGCAAACCCCCTATTCCATTTCTTCCCTCTGCCTTTATGAGGTTTCTCCCACAACTCCTACTTTACCATCCTAGCATTTCTCTATATTGGGGCATAGAGCCTCCACAGGACCATTGATGCCAGACAAGGCCATCCTATGCTTATGCAGCTGGAGCTATGGTATGTACACTTTGGTTGGTTGGTTGGTGCCTGGAAGCTCTGGGGGATCTGATTGGTTTGTGTTGTTCTTTTATGGGGTTGCAAACCTCTTCAGCTCCTTCAGTCTTCCCCATAACTCCTCCATTGGGATCCCCGCTTTCAATCCGATGATTGGCTACCAGCATCCACAGCTATACCAGGTTCCTGTCAGCAAGTGCTTCTTGGCATCAGCAATAGTGTCTGGGTTTGGTGTATGCAGAAGGGATTCATCCCTAGATGGAGCAATCTCTGCATGGCCTTTCCTTTAGTCTATCCTCCATTCTTAGTCCCTGTATTTTCTTTAGACAGGAACAATTCTGGGTTAATATTATTGAGATGGGTGGGTGGCCCCATCCCTCAACCTGGGACTGTGCCTATCCACTGCATATGGTTTCTGCAGGTTCTATTTCATGATTTTAAAAATACACATTCTGAATGGAATCATATGATAGGAGAAGGAAGATGAACATCATACATGCCTCTTATAGCCTTGAGAGAATTTCCAAGCCACAATAAGGCAGCGGAAAATGCCTGTTAGAGTTTACAAAATAAAGAACAGACAATAAAGACTGCATAGCTGTAGACATGCTTGTCAGCATGTCAATCAGTATCTACATAAGAGTAAAATTCTAGAAGACATAGATTATTCCATCTTAAAACACAGCATCCATTGTGTGTAGGATATGGATTAATGCCAGTTTCCACACTCGAGATAGAAAATCTCAGTAATTCACAGTACTAGGAAAGCTGTTGTTTGTGCAATGAAGAACATTTGGATCTAGATGAGATACAGCAGTAGTACTATAAAAACGTAGGGAATAAGACCACAAAGGGTTAAGCAACCTCAAGCTCAGTGAAACAAATTTAAAGATACTTATGTGAATAAAAGTTAAACATTAGCAAAATACCTATAAGTACCTATATTCTAAAGAACTAGCTCTTGGACTAGAGAAGTTCTTTAATAGTTTAGAGCATGAAATTTGGATTTGTTTTTAGATCCAGAAGGCAGTTAACACTGCTTTAACTCAAGATACAGGGAATCCAATGATTTTTCCTGTTTCCATGAGCCAGGGATACACATGGTGTCCATATATATACATATAGGTAAAGCTATACATGGGCATACATATTTTTTAAAGAGTTATAGTATTAAGCCCCCGTCTGTAAGCACACCATAGCATCAGTAGTAGTGTCAGGCCTTGGAGCCTCCTCTTGAGATGGATCCCAATTTGGGCTGGTCACTGGACCTCCTTCAGTCTCTTCCCAATTTTTGTCCCTGCAGTTCTTCTAGACAGTGACAGTTTTGACTATAGGATGGCAACCCCATCCCTCCATTTGATAATCTGTCTTTCTACTGGAGGAGGACTCTACAATTTCCCTCTCCCCCCTGTTAGGCATTTCATATAAAGTCCCTCCCTCTGAGTTCTAATATTCTCTTACCTCCCAGGTCTCTGGTACTTTTTAGAGGGTCCTCCTCCTATCTCAACAGGTTTCCTGTTTCCAGTTTTTTTCTGCTCGCATGGCAGCCCTCTGTGAGAGGCCTAGCAAGCAGCTAAAAGAGCCAGATACAGATACTTACACCCATAAGTGGACAGCAGTCAGGACCCCTGTGGCCTAATTAGGGAAAGGCTGGAAGAAGCTGAGGAGAAGGGCAGACCCATGGGAAGACCAGCAGTCTCAACTAACCTGGACCCCAGAGATCTCTCAGACACTGAGCCACTAAACAGGCAGCACATACCGGTTGATATAAGACCTCTGACACATACACAGCAGAAAACTGCCTGGCCTGGCCTCAGTGAGAGAAGCCCCTAACCCTCGAGAGACTCGAGGACCCTAGAAGAAGGTAAGTCCTGTGGGATGTGGGGATGTGGGGAAATCCTCTTGGAGACCGGGGTTGGGGCAGGAGGAATGGGATGAGGAACTACAGGTAGACAGGGAGGGGAATATTAAAAAAAAAAAAAAGCTTTTGTGAATAAATGTTTGATAGGAAAATTAAATATATGAAGAAATAAAGCAATTGAGTCTAGCCAGCAATTTTTTTAAACCTATGGTTATGAATTAAAATGCCAATTTACTGAGTGACCATAATAATATCAAATGTATACACATTTAATAGTGGCTTTAAAATACAAAACAAGTGGAAATTCAAAAGAATAGATGAATTTATAAACAGATGAAATTTAAATCTCCCTCTTTCAAAAGAATCACAAACCTTTTGAAAATGACAAAGTATGAAAGACACGAGCCAAGGTCAGGGAACATGGGATATGTGAAATTTGCACAACATTATATCCATAGCAATGTGCACATGAATTTCAAGTATATGTTGAGAATTTATCAGGGTAAACCATGTTATTATTTATATAACATATATACACATTTAAAGCAATTTAACGTATAGGAAGTATACTTTTGGTATCAGTATTTTGTTGTGAATAAGTGCCATAAAATCCTCCGGAATATTCTTCAAAACAGCAATTATTAAAACATTTTCATAACTTATATGTTAAAGAAGAAATACAAATAAAAGTTGAAAGTTGTATTGTAGTAAATTAAGATAAAAAACTGAATATCTGTGAAATAATCACATCTCGCTAATTAAGGAGACAGAAAAGTATGTATGCAAGAGAAAATAAGGAAGGTCTTGAGTCCAAGAGTTGAGATCCTATGTTTGAAAATTAAATACAAAACTTTACAAGAACAAAGAAATAAGAGAAAATAATTATAGGAGTAAAAAAAAATCTCTGAAACAGAAGATTAAAAAAAAACCTCTTGAAAAAATTGCAAAATAAACTATACTTAAGATCAATAAAAGTGATAAATTTCTCTCCATAATGCTCAGTGAAAAAGAGAAGGAAAACAAACTATACAAAATGGATTTAAGAAAATTAATACCAATAAAATTTATGTAGCTATCAGAAGAATCAGAAAATATTTTGTAAATAATTATATGTTCAGTTTTGACAACATAAAAAGTAAAAAAAAATACATTATTTATTTACAAAGAAATGTAATATTGAAATTATGTTAAAAAGTGAATTTATCCTCATATACCATTCTATCAGTATAGAAATAAATCAATTGATAAATAAATAAGTGTAGAGGTCAATGGAATGTATTTGCTAATGGTGTTACACACAAGACACAGTTAAATACCTAATAGAGTGTAAATTAGAGTAACATTACTATTTAAATAGGCATAAAAAATATCTATCCTTAAAGTTCTCAACAAACTGTGAATAGAATAAATCTTAACTTTAGTTGACATCTATGTGAGATATTAACCTAGAATTAAACAGTGACAAGAGAGCCAACAGTCTCCCACTCAGGCCAGGAAGAAGAGAAAAATATCTGCTCTTAACTCAGTGGTTAAAACTTTGTAGTATATTCTCTAATTGATAAAATAAAAAAAAAAAAATAACCTCACATACATCAGAAAATCTCTACAGGAAAGGTATTCGAACAAATTTAAGAATGAAGAGTTGTTAATTGTATCTAAATAGAGTTATTAACACAATTAAAAAGGAACTGAAATTATTCTCTCTCTCTCCCTCCCTCCCTCTCTCTCTCTCTCTCTCTCTCTCTCTCTCTCTCTCACGCACGCACGCACACACACACACACACACACACACACACACACACGTTAAATCAAGTACATTAACAAACAAAATAACCAAATTGCTTTTGAGAGCAATTTGATCATATTGAAGTTAGCTCTCAGAGTTTGTTTTCTAATTTTTTTTTACACTGAATTTAAAGTTTGAAGTAAAACACATGTGGGAATTTTACATGAAAATTTTGTGCATGTCTTTACTTATTTCTTCCATTAACACATAAGAATGTACAAATCATCCCTTTATTTAGCCCCATTTATTATTAGATAGACAAGAATAAGCCCCAGGTTTTTTCCCTTTTTCATGTACTCCTTGGCTGTTAGACAGCTTTGCTTTGGGGTCTTGAATGCTTTACATGTTGAACCTAAAGCTGTCTTCAAAAGATTCTTCTAGTCTTGCACACATTTTGCTTCAAGTTTGATATTGTCAGGTGATAATATCAACCACAAGGGATTAATTTATACCTAATTTAAACTTTAACAATAATTTTTAGTTTATGTAACTAATGACTGTAAAAATATAGCACTAGTTTATTAAGATAATTTTATTATTCACAAACAAATACAAAACAAAATATCATTCGATAACTATACATATTAAAATTAATTGTAAGCTCTCTGAAAAGAAGACACATTAAATATGTCAGTAATTGATAGTTCTCATTATACATACATTAAATGAGATTAAAATAAATAATAGGAAAAAAATCTCAAGGTTCAAAGCCCAACTGATAAGCTATGAACTCAGCTTTTCTAAACTTTGAAGTTTGTCTTTCTCATGTAAGTGCTAAATCACTTTGTCAAGTCATTTTCTTTCACTTCAGTATTTGTAACTAACAAGATAGTAAGCACATACAGAATGCTAAATGATAATTGAACAAAACATAAAATATCCTTCCTCTATTGTATTAAAAGTCATCCTCTTATCTTGTTTTATTTTATTTTATTTTATTTTACTTTATTTTATTGCCATTCCTAAGATACCTGTTTTGTTTTTTGTTTTTTTTCTAATGAGAGACAGAAAGGGGAGTGATCCAAAAAGCTGGGGATGTAGAGAGGAGCTGGGAGAGTACAGGGAGGGGAAATCATAATCAATATATATTGTACACAAAATCTATTTTTAGTTTAAAAAAGGAAAATAAAGTGAAGAAAAGTGGGGCATGAGCTCTAAGCTATTGGATCTGTCGCAGCCTTCTTTTAGTGATTTTTAAATTTCATTCTTGGAACAATTATGTTTGATTTCTATGCCAATATTTTCACTACATTCTCCAACTGCAGCCTTCACAACAGCACAGAAAAAGCATAAACCTATGAGAGTGAGCAGGTGCGCATAGTTTATTTACCCGAACAATCTATTCTTTGGAAGGATATATGACTTCCTATCTATCAGAATTCAAAAAAAAAAAAAAAAAAAAAAAAAAAGGGAAAGGGATTTTTCCAAAACAGTCAGAGGAAAAGAATGATAAATATGTTATATGTTAAGAAGCCATGCCATTTATATGCCCCAGTACAGGGGAACACCAGGGCCAAAAAGGGGGAGTGGGTGGGCAGGGGAGTGGGGGTGGGTGGATATGGGGGACTTTTGGTATAGCATTGGAAATGTAAATGAGCTAAATACCTAATAAAAATTAAAAAAAAAAAAAAGAAGCCATGCCATTTCTGGCAGTAAAAGTTAACATAAAATGTGGGGTTTTTTATGTTTATGTAACTCATCATTTCAGAATAATTATTATGCAATAATAATTGTTTTACAAGATAAAAGCAATATGTTCATCCAATACAGATACAACAGATTCATCCAAATTTGTAGTTTTCATGTTTTTGTTAAATGTTGTTGGTTCCATTTAGTTCATAATTTTGTGGGTTTCAAGACATGTTATCAACTTTACCCATCTTTTAGAGAAGGTAGCATGATATATATGATAGAATATCTGAAAGAATAATTACATGGAGAAAGAGGGATCCAGAAGGACTGCAAGGAGTCTTTAAAAGCAACCTTTTGCATAACTAATGCAAGATCCATGAAAAGCATATTAATTATTCCAAGGGCATTTCAGTGGCATACCTCCTACCAGACCTTGCCTCTTAAAGGTCAGCTGTCTCATAACCCTTCAGCAGTATACCAAGCTTGCATTACCTGACCTTCTGGCCAGGGGATAAAGATCCAACCAATTTTAGCTTTCTAGCTTATGTTTAACTTTTCAGTCAGAAAAATTTTGTTCTTTAATTTCTTATTCTATTATTTTATTTTTATTCTATTTTATTCTATTATTTATATTCTATTAGTCATAAGAGCTGAAACGTCATCTCTTGCTGAAGGACAATAAGTAATATCTTCAATTGTGTATATTCAACACTGGTATTTATGTTCCTACGGTTAAAGAGGCAGTCTTAGTGGAGTGGAAAGAGCAGAGATCTTGAAATCAAAACAACTAGCTTTGATGCCTAATGCCATTTCTGAGTGTGTGACCTTGGAGAAACATCACAGAACTGTGAGTCATAGTTTTCTTGAATTGAGTAAAACTAATACATCAGAATTTGAAAATACTTGTTCAACTACAAATAATTGTATATATTTATAAGTGTGCTTACATTGTTCAGTAAATGCACAGGATATGTATTTTAAACTTTTACTTAAGTATAAGGAATACATAAGTAGAAAATACATAAATTCTCATTTAGTTACAAATTTATTTAAATCTATTTTTATTACCCTAAATGACAAATTCATACTTCTTGCAAGATAGAATGCTAAGATCATATCTTATTATTCATTTTATTATCTTATCAGTCATGTCTTAGAAATGAGACAATTCATTTTGATTTTGGCTTTTCATACTTTGCCATTCAGTCTTATGCAGAGTGGCAAGATGGCCCAGTAAGTGAAAGTGCTTGTTAATTCCCCAGAATGCTCAGTGAAGAAGGGAACCAACTCCACACATTGTCCTCTGACTTCTACATAGACGCCATGGCACTCAAGCTCACACACATATTAATTAAAATGATGTCAAGATGAATAAAGTTTACTGAAAATAAAAGTGATGTAAAGATTGTTTGCTTAAGTCATTCTATATAAGTTCACAAGGATTTTCATAGAATGTTTAATTCCTTTTTAGTACCCTTACAACAAGATTGAAATGTATGTGTGAACAGTCAGAAAGATTTATTTCCTTGCTATTTTGATCGTTACCTCTCCAACCCTGTGTGTTTTACAAAGATCACTTTGGTCAGTTGATTTCTTTGCACAGAAAGATTAGAGAAAAAGCTACAGCATGAAAAATGTATTTATTCCTGCTTCTAAGATTTAACCCAAGATCTTAGCCAAGTAGCCTTGTCTTGTGCAAATTGCCTAGTTTACTATTGAAATGCAGAAAATAGATTTTAATTTGATGATTTGTTGAGAAAATAAGGAAACATGCACCATATTTAGTCAATGTTTTATCAATACCCACTGCTATTCTCACTTTTCTGTGCTTTTACCATCTCCCTTTCCTCTCTCAATTGGTATGAAGTATTTCTCCATAGATCTTTTATAATCATAGATCTCTAAATATATACTCAACTGGAAAATAGAGCCAACAATGAGAAATGGGAGGCTGGTGCTGTCCTGTCAGCAGTGCTTTTCTTGTCTTACTAAACAATACAACTTCATACAAAGGAGGCAAAATTCTCTTCATCATATACACAGGAAACAGCTAAGAAATAAACAAAAGTAGTTGTGACTTCCTGCAGATAGCCATTAGTGTATAAAGGGAGTTTCTCAGCAGAGGTAATGATCTGATGACCTCAGCTATGGTCATGGTCCCAAAAGGTCTATCACATCAGTGTTAAAATGACCATAAATACCAGGACAATTAAGCATCTATCTTAAGAATGCACTAGGAAAGAGATGTTCTACATTTCTGAAAGCAAGTCATTTGAGAGCAAGAGAGAGAGAGACAGACAGAGAGAGACACAGAGAGAGAGAGACAGAGGGAGAGACAGAGAAGAGACAGAGAGAGACAGAGAGAGACAGAGACAGAGAGAGATAGAGAGACAGAGAGAGAGAGACATAGACTCAGCGAGACAGTCAAGGAAGGCAAGGAGGAAGGGAGGGAATGAAGGGAGGGAGAACATTGATTTAGGCCTCTTTAACTTACTGGCATGTTCTGTATTAAGAAGGATATGTGTAATTCTTTTGTGCTTTCTGAATTTTGGGATATTTTCTAAGTAATCAAAAGGAAAGAGAGTACTGAAGAAGAGAGCAGCTTGGTGGTAAACTCCATTGCCTAAGGGCTATGGCTGTGCCCTGGAACAAACTCAAACAAGGATCCCTAAGCTTTCAAACCCTTGTTCTCCATAGTGTGGAAATGGCATCCTGAGTTACTCTGTTCATCTTTCAGTAGTAACCAGAAAATTTTTTGATTACTTTTTTCCAAGTTACTGTAATGATAGCTCAAGTGATTATCTGCCTCTTTTTATATCCCCAAATGAACTTCAGTGCTCTGGTTTTGCTACTGATCCCGTTTTTTATCTGCTGGGACCCTGTTACTTTCAGGCTAAAATTTAGCTTAACAACAAATGGCTTCAATTTTTGAACTCCTGTAAACAGAGTAGTCTCAAGAGCAAAGAATCCAACCATGAAGTAGTACCACCTATGTACCAGAGATGACAGTGAAGGAGTAAGTGTTCCCAATGAAAACAGGAACTGAAAGACCAGTTAGTGATTCACACATTTTAAGAGGCACCCAACCATGGATAGAAGCTGCTGACAGCTGTGGTTGAATTAGGGGAAAGTTGGAAGAAGCTGAGGAGGAGGGTTACCTGGTAGAAGAACCAGCAGTCTCAATTAGCCTGGACCCCTCGAGATCTCTCAGACACTGGACCACCAACCAGGCAGCATGCACCAGTTGATATGAGGCCCCAAACACATATGCAGCACAGGACTGTGCTGGGTCTGGGTTTAGTCAAGAGAGGATGCACCTCACCCTCAAAAGCCTGGAGGCCCCAGGGAGTTTAGAAGTTTGGTGGGGTGGGGGTTTGGGACATCCTCCTGGAGACAGGGGTTCAGGGATGTGGTATGGGATGTGTACCAGTTGGAAGGTGGACCTGGAGGCGAATAAAATTTGGAATTTAAAATAAATAAATAAAATTTAAAAAAAGCACAGTGGGCTAAACATGAAAGTCCCCCTTCCTTTAGGAGACATAATGAGTGGAGGGTCTACATTTATTAAAATGACATGGGGAAATTTAAGAACAGAAATATTCAAATAAGACACTGAGGCAGCAGGAGACAAGTGCAATCTGCATATGAACATTACAGCATCTGCTTAAATACCCTACCTCTGATTTTTCTGCACGATGAATTTATTTTTCATCCATGGAGACAAAGATGTGGTGAGAAACTGGTTAATGAACAACCAATTCCTAACTGCTACATACATATTATTATAAAACAATTCATGAAGGTTTTCTCACAGAGATGCATTTGCCTTTAAATGACTCATACATGGAAATTATTTTAGTGGCTATTATTTCATTTTTTTTCATATTTTTTTAAAGTGATAAAAAATGCCCTCTCTCTCAGACTTGTAGAAAACTTAAGTTGCTTAAGCAACTTCATATAATATATTTTGTGAACATACAAAGTCTTAGATGTTGAGAATAAAAGAAAAAAGAACCAATCTATGCTTCCGGAGAATTTATTTTAGAAATGTTGGATGTTGTCCTTGTTAAAGAAAATATAATTTCAATACATTTTACTTAATAAATTACTTTATGGATTTTTGTTTTTTTTTAAATTATGTAATATCATTTATATTTTTAAAGAAAGAAATTACCATTAGTACTTTATTCATGTTTTGATGTTTTCTTATTTCTGAAGAGTCTACATGTTCTCAATTACTGTTAATGTTGATTGGCTTTTTGTTCTGTCTTCAGTGTTATAGGACTTCTCTCAGATATTTAGTGAGAGAAATGGCCCTTCAGATTTCTAGACAAGCATATTATTAATAGTAGAAAATCAGTAGATTTCAGTATGGTTTTTATCCTTCTAACACTTAAAGTGTTTTTTTTTTTTTTGGTTTGTTTATTTTATTTTCTATTTTAATTAATTATTTAGTTATTAAGTATTAATTAATTAATTATCCACATCCCATACCTCCATCCCATGGATGTCCCCACACCCCACACAACCTGACCTCTAAACTCCCTGGGGCCTCCAGTCTCTTGAGGGTTAGGTGCATCATCTCTGAATGAACACAGACCCAGAAGTCCTCTGCTGTACGTGTGTTGGTGGCCTCATATCAGCTGGTGTATGCTGCCTGGTTGGTGGTCCAGTGTTTGAGAGAACTCAGGGGTCCAGATTAATTGAGACTGCTGTTACTCCTACAGGCTCGCCCTCCTCCTCAGCTTTTTTTCAGTCTTTCCCTAAATTCAACAACAGAGATCAGGTACTTTTGTCCATTGGTTGGGTGCAACTATCTGCTTCTACCTCTTTCAGCTGCTTGTTGGGTCTTCCAGAATATGCAATCTTACTAGGTCCCTTTTTGTGAGTTCTCCACAGCCACAGTAATAGTGTGAGTCCTTGGGAGTATGTGGAACATTGTGGTCACTCATTTTTCTATTTTCTCTCAAATCATATCATATGATATATATGTATATCATATGATATATGTATATATATATATGTATATATATATATCGAAATTCAATACATTTCACTAACATACCTCAATGTCATAATCATAATGTCAAGTGCATATATATTTAGAGTAGTTATACTTTTTAATGAATCATTCTATAAATATATATATATATGTGTGTGTGTGTGTGTGTGAGTGTATACATATATATATATATATATTATGTCTAATTTATGTGTGAGTCTGGATTTTTTGGATATGAAAATAGTTTTATACCCTTAATTTATGCTCTCATTTGCTCAATACACTGATTTCCATAATTTGTTTCTGAATCACTGGTTTTCAGTGCTTATGGTTTGTTGTTTCATTTTATTTTTGTGAGACAACAGATAGCTGGATCTTGTTTTATAATCCAGTTTCTGTATTTTCATAAGTTGGGCCCATTTAAAATTATGATTATTAGAGATTTGCTTATTCCTCTAGTTTTGCTCTTTCTCTGGATGGCAAATCTAATTACTATTTAATCCTTCCTCTCACCCTTTGCTGGTATTTCAAATTTACTTGTTTTCTGTGCTGAACATAAATTATTTCTTCCAATGTTCTATTGTTTATCTAGTTCTTTTGTGAAACATTTCTTTCTGTGCTTTTATGGCTGATACCAACTTCCTTACCTATTCTGTGTGTCCTGTCCATTTAAGTATATTCTTCAGAAGTAGCTTTGTGGTCATCAACTATCTTAGTCTGTTCTTTTCTTGAACTATGCTATTTTCTCTATTGATTTTTATTTTATTTTGAAATTTTATATATTTTTACTTTATGTGTATATGTTTTGCTTGCATATGTGTCTGTGTGCCACATGCATGCAATGCCTACACAAATCAGAAAAGAGTGACAGACCTGTTTGGACTTGAGTTGCAGATGATTGGGAGTGGTTGGAATTCGTCTCTGGTTCTCTTGTAGAGCAGTGAGTTCTTTTAACCACTGAGCCATTTCTCCAGCCCTCTCTGTCAAATTTTAAAGGAAACTTTGACAGATATAATTAACTTTTTTAGTAAGAATTTACTTTCAATGCTTGTCATATGTCATTTCATGCCTTTGTGTCTTTTATAAATTCTCTTGAGAGATATATTATTCCAATATACTTTTATTCTAAGTGAATGGGAATGTGATCATTACCCATTTTAATATTGTTTCTTAGTTTTGCATTTTGAGATGTTGATTATGATACAATGTGGATTTCTCTGCTTATGTAGATGTAGGGATTCTAAATGCCCATTTATTTATTTATACTTGGGAAATTTTTTCCTATAATATCAAAAAAATTTATTCTCCATAAATTTATATTTTATATCACCTTCCTCTACCTCATTGACTTTTTATTATTAATAACAGTTTATAGGTCATGGACATTGGGTCAGGCTATTCTCTTCATTTTCTTCATGGTTGTTTAAACTTTTTGACTTTGAGCTCCATCCCTTTACTCTTCTAGCCTGAGTCCCCTGCTCATGGTATCCACTTTTTAATTGGCTGAGATTTTCATTTGAAATATTTCTATTTCTTTTTTCTTTCTTTTTTATGAATATTTACCTTTACTGAAATAGATATTTTTATACAATATATTCAATTATAGTTTCCCTTCCCCTTACTCCTCCAAGTTTCTCCCCACCTCCTCTCTCATCTTGATCTATACCTTTTATTTATTTTATTTTTTAAAAGTTTGTATTTTACTCCAAACACCCCCATCCACCCTCTGACTGTTCCACATCCTGTACCTCCTCCCCACCCTCTGTCTCCAAGTGAATGTCCCCACCCCCCACCCCACCTGACTTCTAAACTCCCTGGGGCCTCCAGTCTCTTGAGGATTAGGTTCATCATCTCTGAATGAACACAAACCCAGAAGTCCTCTACTGTATGTGTGTTGGGGGACTCATATCAGCTGGTGTATGCTGTCTGTTTGGGGGTCCAGTGTTTGAGAGATCTCGAGGGTCGAGATTAATTGAGACTGCTGGTCCTCCTACAGGATCCCTCTTCTCCTCAGCTTCCCTAATTCTTCTCAGCCTTCCCTAATTCAACAACAGGGCTCAGCTGCTCCTATCCATTGGTTGGCTGCAAATATCTGCCTCTGACTCTTTCAACTGCTTGTTGGGTCTTTAGGAGGGCAGTCATGATTGGTCACTTCTTGTGAGCACTCCATAGCCTCAGTAATAGTGTGAGTCCTTGGGACCTCTCCTTGAGCTGCATCCCACTTTGGGCCTCTAGCTGGACCTTCTTTTCCTCAGGCTCCTCTCCACTTACATCCTTGTAAATTTCACACAGGAACAATGATGGGTCAGAAATGGCAACCTCATCCCTTACTTGATGTCCTGTCTTCCTGCTGGAACTGGGTTCTATAAATTCCCTCCCTTACTGTTTGAGTTCTTAGAGTCTCTTACCTCCCAGGTCTTTGGAGGGTTGTCCCAACCTCCAATTTCCTGATATTGTCTGTTTCCATTCTTTCTGCTGGCCCTCAGGGCTTCAGTCCTTTTCCCTCACCCAATTCTAAATCAGGTTCATCTCGGTCGCCCACTCCCCTGCCCCTATCTACTTTCCCTCCCAGGTTCCTCCCTCCCTCCCCACTGTGATTGCTTTCTTCTTCTTCTTCTTCTTCTTCTTCTTCTTCTTCTTCTTCTTCTTCTTCTTCTTCTTCTTCTTCTTCTTCTTCTTCTTCTTGTCTTTTTTTTCTGACTTTTTAATTGATTACTCTTACTCAGTTTTTTTTCTCATCTGTAGTGGTTAGTTTCTCCTCTTGTATGGTTAATTTTTCTCTTTAGGTCATTGATTAACTTTCTTACTTTATATGCTTGTTTGTATTCTCCTTCAGTCATTTACCAAATTGGTTAGTACAGGTTTTCTTCTGGAGATTCACCCATTTCTGTATCTTGAAGTTTACAGGTATCTGCTTGAATCATTTTGAAGTTTTCACATAGCCTGACTTTTCATGTATCTTGTGTTTATGTTGTGATTTGAGAATCTGTTGCTTTGGATAAATCTTCTTGTTTTACTTGAGGATTTTTTTATTAGCATATTTTTTAGCTCAATTCCAAGTGTCACTCAGAGAGAGAATAGAGATGTCAAAACAATTAGCAAACTATATAGAATATATAAGTACAGTGGAAGTCTGTATAATTCCCACTCTCATTTCACTAATGATAATAAAACAAATAGACAAAATTAACATGGATTGTTCATGAGGTTTAAAATTACTTAGAGTAAATGTAGAAACCACTTAAATGAATGAGTTCAAGAAAGTTTTAGTGAATGGATATAAGATAGAGGAGGGTGATATTACGTAAAGAAAAAGAAAATGAATGGGGAAATAGAATCTTGTAAAATGAAAAGATAGAGGAGCTTTTGAGGAATGAATAGGCTATAGCAAACACTGCAAGATTCCAAGATTATACTTACTGGAGTGCTCTATCTTCAGAGTCAGGTATGCTTGAAATATGAGAAACAAGCATGGGATCGATATTTCTACCAGAAAATGTGTCCTTATAATTTCAAGTATCAACAAGCATTCATCCCCCAATCCTGTTGGAGGGATGTGCCTGTGGATATAAAGTAGTCCATTGGTGCTTTGGAAATCTTGGAGCATACAGTAATAACCTTTAGTCAGAATGGACATATTAGGGTTATATACTACCTGACCACAGTTTTCTTACTTTCAAAATCCAGAATGATTCTTATCTGATGAAGTCTATCTTTCCCTATATACTTTACTACCTAGGCTGAAACTCTTGCAAATTGTCATTCTGTGTGTGTCAGTAAAGTTCTTTGGCTTTCTATGTCATCCTCCAAAGGTTGGCTCTCACTCTGCTCCTTGAACATATTATATTTAAGCCCCATGACTTGTGATTATTCCCTATTCTCAGTTCCCTGTAGTACTCAGTATTAAGCATTAGGTTCTCTCTCAAAATGATGCCAAGCCATAACCTTCTGGGCCACAAAGACCATCTTCACTGTGCCACTGCCTTACTGGAAGTCCCTGTCTCAGCAAGACCTACAGGTAACTGTGAAGCTTCGGAGGGTTAGGTGCTTATACTGTGAGCAGAATTGAGAGTCTTTTATGGCCACAGACACTTGGTTTTCTTTTTCTATTCTTTTCTATTTGATAGCTTTATGCCAATTTAACATAAGCTAGAATCATGAGAGAAAGGATCCTTGATCAAGAAAAATGCCTTACTTAAACATGGATGTAACCAAGCCTATAAGGCAGTTTCTTAATTAGTGATTTTTGTTGGAGGAGACACAGAATTGGTGATGGGGTAACTCCTGGACAGGTGGCCTTGGGTTTTATAATGAAGAATGAACACGTAATGGAGAGCAAACCAGTAATTATCATCAAAAGAGACTGAGAGAATAGCCAAACAATGACTGGACCAATTTGAGACCCATTCTGTGGGCAAGAACCAATCCCTGACACTATTAATTATAATGTTATGCTTGCAGACAGGAGCCTAGCATAACTGTCCACTGTTAGACTCAGCAGCAAATAGAAACAGATGCAGAGACCAAAAAGCAAACATTAGAAGGCACTCAGAGAGTCTTATGGAAGAGTTGGGGGAAGAACTGAGGGATCTAGAAGGAAAGGGTACTCTACAATACCAACATATTCTACTAACTTGGATCATTGGGGGCTACCAGAGACTGAATTACCAACCAAAGAGCAAGTGTGGGCAAGATTTAGCTCCCTGCTCCCCCAGCACATATGTAGCAGATGTACAGCTTCACTCCAATTCACAAGAACTGGAGCTGGACTAGGTGGACTCTCCCTGATCCTGTTGCCTGCCAGTTGATCCCATTCCCTTGGGTTGCTCTCTCTAGTCTCAGTGGGAGAGGATGCCCCTAGATACCTAGTGGGGGTTCTCCCCTTTCTCAGAGAAGAAGGGGAGGGGTGATGGAAGGAAGGGCTGTAGGAAGGGGTATTGAAAGGAGGAGGGATACAATTACTATTTAAACTAATGAACTAACTAAATTGATAAAAAGAGCTCATTATTTCAACGTTATATATTAAAGGAACATTGAAATAAATTAAATTAAGGTAGTTTGGGATATAGTGCAAGTAAGAACTGATATTGTCTTGATATCTTCAGATACTTTTATATATTGTCTTAAATGCTGCATGTTCTACATTGTGACTTAGAGATGATATGTATTATTTTGGGGAAATTTTTTCATTTATTATATAGGAGAGGTTATTTTGTCTTGTTTTTTAGTTAGAACATGTCTTTTATATGACACATTGTGATCATACTCCATTCCCTTTGTGGAGAGCTCTTGGTGCCACTTCAAGGATGTCAGCAAGAATATTTACATTGGATAGGACAAGAAAGTAGGCCCAGGCAAGAATTTGACACTGGGCTAAGACAAAGAAGTAGGCTTAGGATAACTACAGCTGGTGAATGTGTTCCTTGAATCTTGATCCTTCTTGTAAGTCCCTGAATATAGTGACCTTGGGACCTTTGTTTATGCCTTGTTTGTTTCTTGAGTACTTTGTTCATACCTTGTTTGTTCCTTGATTATTTTGTTTATGCCTTAGAACTGACCATATTCTTTGCATGTACCTAGAATGATATAAAAGCAGACTGGGATTATAATAAACCCGCTTCAGCACTTGCTGGGATGATACTATAATATTGTCTAATTGACTCCTTTTTCTTTAATCCCCAACTCCCTCCCTCAAGACCCTGTTGACTGACTGAATAGGCTTGGTCATCCCTTTAGCATCTGTGATTTGCCCTCCCACATGTTTGTGTCCAACTGGTTTTCAAAGTCCTCACTTCTTAGTCTGAATGCCTTCCTTTGTTTTTTGTTCTGTTTTGTTTTTCTTTTCTTTTCTTTTTTAAAATTAGACATTTTCTTTATTTACATTTCAAATGTTATCCCCTTTCCTAGTTTCCCCTCCAAAAATCCCCTTTGCCCTCCTGCCCACCCCTGTTCCCCAAACCACCCACTCTCACTTCCTGGCATTCCCTATACTGGGGCATAGAACCTTCACAGGACTAAGGGTCTCTCCTCCCATTGATGACCAACTAGGCTATTCTCTGTTACATATGCAGCTAGAGCTATGAGTCCCACCATGTGTTTTCTTTGATTGGTGGTTTAGTTCTAGGGAGCTCTGGGGGTGCTGGTTAGTTCATATGCCTTCCTTAATGGTGCACACGTGAAAAGTGGAAAGTTCACACAGAAGCTCACTGAGACTTTTAACAATTACATAATTACATAATCATCTAGGCATTTTAGAGCACTGGTAACTTAATATTTTTACTTTACCAACTTCTAAGAGATTATCATAAATTACTGCCATTTCATATGCGAAAAGATGTTTTACTCCTGCAATAAAAAAGACACTTATCTATTTATAATTAGATAAAGCTTATTTAAGAATTTATAAAACTAAGATGAAAGGCTGGTAAGCAGTTGATAAAATGGTGTCTCATATTCATGAGCAGATTGCTCCATCAAAATTATCTTGCCTTTGACAGAAAAAAAAAGAATATAGCTGATAATTTACACAAAATAACAAAGTTATTATAGTTAAAGCTGTTTCTTCAGATTTTAACTAGATAATTGGTACTACATGGTCTGCATGTAGACCATAGTACACTGGTATTTTTTTATTATATTACATTTAATATAACTTGGCAGTGATATGGAAACAAATTGGTACTTGTTGAAGGCATAAGTCAATAAGAACCGATATTAAAAAAACTTTATATGCCTCAGTACAGGAGAACGCCAGGGCCAAGAAGTGGGAGTGGGTGGGTAGGGGAGTGGGGGGGGGGAGAGTATGGGGGACTTTTGGGATAGCATTTGAAATGTAAATGAAGAAAATACCTAATTAAAATAAAGAATTATGTAAATTCACAGATCAAAATAATTACATGCACAATCAATTGAATTCCTTATTATTTTATTCTGCTTTCACTTTAAAGTAGAACTTGTAGCCTTCATGCATGTCATCTAAAGGCCTTTGGACCCTGCAAGATCAGGCACTAGTTAATTTGTTTAATGTTAGTGTATTTGAATACCCAGTGTCTGTTTTCAACCATCTGGTCTTATTGCCACTGAAGTATCATGCATGCAGTCACAGGATAAACAAATTTGAATGCCATAATGTCCACAAAAGCATATTGAAATCTTTAATATCATAATATAGTAAAAATACTAATATGAATATGGTTATGGTGTTGAGTCACAATTCACAAAACCAAATTCTAAAGTAAATCAAATTGGAAAAAACAAAAAACAAACAAACAAACAAGAAAATCCCAGCAATAAAAAAACCCACAAAATCTTTTTTACCTGGAAATCATGAAATTCTATAAGCTTATAAATGCAATTTTCCCACCAAAGAGCTAAATATTGACCATTTTTGATTTGTTAAATCATTCTATTCTAAAAGATAGACAAAACTAAGTGAGATTCTCAGGCTACAGCTGTCTCTTGAGAGTTCAGCATTAAAGGTAGATAAATTTTAATGATTTTGACCTATCATTAAGGCAGATTGGTGGAATTAAAAAGTTTATTTATAATGATTTTTAATACCTTTCTCTCAGACTAAATTAATGACTGGTACAAATTGGTACAAATAATTCTTTCTTTCTTTTTTTTTTTTTTTACTTTTTTTTTAAATATAAATGGATGATCCATGGAAACACAGACACCTCTATGTAAATTCAACTTCAACGTAGTGCAAATGGTAATACTTTATGAAGAATGTCATATACCTCTACTTTTACTTCCACCTAGTTTGCTGTGGGTAAATCCTGGACTGATTTTTCCTGCTCCACCTCAAGATAAGGTCAGACCTTGATGTTTGTCATACTGCAAACATCAAGCGTGGACTCAAGGAATTTATCTTCATGAGCATGCCCATTTGAATGAAAGGCTCTAGAATCTTTAGTTTGTAATTTCCTCCAAATACATTGTGATTTTTCTGAAGGAAGACTCAAGTGCACAAAGTGTCAGACATTGAGAACAGTGAGGGGACTGACTTCCTTGGTCTGCAATCCGGATTAGTCTACCTTGGCTGGTAAGGGACAAGCCAGTTTCTTCTCATAGACCTGCTGTCTCTAATCTCAAATAATGCTGGACTTCTAACTGTGGAACTCTGAATAACTCTATTTGCCACAGTAAGTGATAAGAGTTCTATTTTCACATGCCATTTTATCATTAAATGCATTACTCTTTTGAAGATACATGATTTGTACAATTATGCCTGGCTATAAATACTTAAGTAGGGAAACTTGGCAATCCTATTGAGAAGGTGATATGTGAATGAACATTTCAGATGAGAATCCCAATAATAAGTGTATCTGTGAGAAGGTTTATATAGACAAACTAAATCACTGTAAGATTGGGAATAGGGTAAGCATATTGTGGTGAGATTGGAATGGATGAAGGGACGGTCTAACATGACTAGAAACTCACAAACACATAGAAAGAGTTTACAATGTTAAAACTAGCACATATTAAAATATTTTAGATAAAATTAAATAATTTGGCGCTGAGTAGGGGGTCTTTCAGAGGTATTCATTATTCCTGTTGCTTTGAACAATATGTTCCCAGAAGTTGAAGAAAAAAAGTATCAACTCCTTTGTTCTTGGCCCTCTGACTATTGAGAAATGCAGCACTGAATGTTACAACCTGTTCCTGTGTCCCCCACAGCACTCCTACTACCGGTCCTACTGGTGTCAATGAGTCCCTAAAATTCCAAGAGATCAGAAATTTAAAACTAGAAATTATGTGCAAAGCACAGCTGCTTCTGAGTGAGTGCTGAAAGCACCAGTCGTAATATTGTTGTATAAGTAATTAGTGTATGAATAATTGTGAGAACAGGATCAGAGTCACCCAAATTTTACATAGTCAAGCAGACAATGTTAGGTTTCATAGGGCACTCTGTTTCTTTAGCAACTCTTCAATACTTCGTTGTTACCATTTAGCTAAAGTCATTTTGCAAATGAGTGTGGCTGTGTGTCAATAAAGCTTTTACTCATCTTAGGAGTTTCACTAAACCATATTGGTTGTCTAGAAAACCAGAGCAAGGCATATGGCTCTGACCTGCTTTTATCAAATCATCATATTCTGTCTTTGTCTTTGGCTATCTATGGATGTTTGCACAACTTGTAAAGTATATGAAAACTTTTACACTTACTGAAGCCTATGTTTTTATAATGATTTCCTGTTGAAATAGTTCGGCTTAAAGTTTTCAGGTAGTCACTGATTTTGGTTTTTTGCTGACTTATATGCTTTGTTTTGTTTTCTTTAATAAAAGGTACAATTGTATTTATACTTAAAAAAAAAGACAAAACCTTAATTTGAAGTATTGCTCTATTCCTTGTCAGAGTTTTTTATATGGGCCAAAGAGAAAAAAATTATTGATATATCATGCTTTTAAAACTAAATTTTATTGTTGAATATAAGGATCATTAAAGCCCTGTAAATGTTTCACCATCATGGTTGAAAAGAATGTAGACTTCTGCCACTGTTCTCTCTGGCTCTGCTTGCATGATCTTGAACAAGTTGGTTGTCCTTTTCCTCATCTATAAAATGAGATCAATCATAACTTCCAAAAATATTTGTTAAAAAGTGTCAACAAATGAACACAAAAGGATGATCATATAGAACAGTATTTGCTAAGCAAAGCATTATGTGGATAGGTACTCTTAACATCTAACAATAAAAATGCCCTAAATGTATTTTGTAAGTACTACCATCCACCAAAGAATCAGAACACAGAGATGTAAATACTCTAGCCCAGCAGGAGACTTCAAGGCTCTGGGTTGTTTTCACTCTACTTAAAATTCATTCCAGGTCCTCTGGTTTCCCTTTCTTTCTTTTCTTTTTTTAAATTTATTTTTTTTATTACATACTTTCCTCAATTACATTTCCAATGCTATTCCAAAAGTCCCCCATACCCTCCCCCCCACTTCCCTACCCACTCATTCCCATTTTTTTTTTTTTTTTTTTTTTTTTTTGGCCCTGGCGTTCCCCTGTACTGGGGCATATACAGTTTGAGTGTCCAATGGGCCTCTCTTTCCAGTGTTGGCCGACTAGGCCATCTTTTGATACATTTGCAGCTAGAGTCAAGAGCTCCGGGGTACTGGTTAGTTCATAATGTTGTTCCACCTATAGGGTTGCAGATCCCTTTAGCTCCTTGGCTACTTTCTCTAGCTCCTCCATTGGGAGCCCTGTGATCCATCCAATAGCTGACTGTGAGCATCCACTTCTGTGTTTGCTAGGCCCCGGCATAGTCTCACAAGAGACAGCTACATCTGGGTCCTTTCGATAAAATCTTGCTAGTGTATGCAATGGTGTCAGCGTTTGGAAGCTGCTTATGGGGTGGATCCCTGGATATGGCAGTCTCTACATGGTCCATCCTTTTGTCTCAGCTCCAAACTTTGTCTCTGTAACTCCTTCCATGGGTGTTTTGTTCCCAATTCTAAGGAGGGGCATAGTGTCCACACTTCAGTCTCCCTTTCTGTCCCTTTCAGATCTTTCTTGTATTCAGACAGACACAAACACCTTTCAAAATCACCAGTAACACAAAGTTTTAGTCAAACATCTATTGACCTTTTTGGTCAAAGACACATTATACTTCTGAGTTTCAGGTTTTTTATTTTGAATGCCAAGTTCAGAGTAACATCAGATTGGACATTAAAGAGAGAGAAAAAAGAAATATCCTTTCAATATTCAAATATGCTTGAAATATTCAAATTTCAAGTGTTTGAAAGAATTTTTCCCTCCTTGAAGACTGGAGGAGGGGATATGAAAATTTTAATTTTTCTCTCCTCCTATTCCTACCTTCTCTTTCTCCAGAGGGAGACTGTGTGTGTGTGTGTGTGTTTCTGTGTGTGTGTATTTCTGTGTATGTTCTTTGTCACTGACAGTGACAGAATAAGACCATCAAGTGATTTTTCTGTGTTTGAACCATTAAATGTACTCCTACAAATGATTGTTACTTCTGCTCCTGTTATGGAGTCAACCTAATCTGCAGTTCACTACTTTACTTCTGTGATTTAAATGATCCCTGTTTAAGTCTAATACTGCTAGACAATCTATGTAATCTTCTGATTTCCCAAGAACCCAAACTTAAATGACTAACTAAACATATCACTTCGACTAGCCTTTGAAGTCAATATTCAAATCTCACACGGTTCTTAAAGATGATAGTGAAAGATTGTAATTTGAAATTGTACAAAATGCCACAAACAGGTTAAAATTGAATGACTGCCATAAAAAACATTTTCAACATTTGTTAATAACTTAATTCCCTTATTTTAAAATGAGCTATTAAAATCAGTTGAGAAAAAGAAACAGAAATAAAATTAACTAAGAGCATGACTGTAGAAGATGTTGGCTGTAGAAAACAGAACTGTATGTCCATTATAGGCATAGAAAAAGATGTATATTGTCACTCTCATTCTGAAGCCCCAACTTCAAACACTGTGATGACATTTTAACTTAAAAGTTCAACAAATAGCAAATAATTTAATAAGATCTCATGTAAGAGAAGAAATAGAAATCTCTCAATTCTCTATTTCTTTGCATGTTTGTTTCCCATTTAAAATTGTTAGTCATGGTCATAAATTGCACATAGACAAACAAAAACACTGATATTAAATGCCCTTCACTTTTCTTACTTTCTGTAAAAGAGGCATAAAAGTGGTATCTATCAAAATTCTTTACAAACTCCTATTACATTTATTCTCTAAGTTCTCGGTGTTTGACGCACATGGTCTAGATAATTGGATATTGGTACCACTAAGCTGCTTACAGATGTGATTGATCTGGTCTTACCAACTCAATATATACAAACAAAACAAAACATAGTCATGATGGGACACAGTTTGACTAGCTTTATTTACATTAACAATTTATTATAAAAATATCTACAGTGTTCACAGATTTTTTTTTAACTAGGTTTCCCGAATCTTCAAGTTGAATCATACAATAAAACTAACATGAGAATTTCTAAGCATTGAAACTGTTAGGTCTCAAACCCGGGACAAATTGCTAACTGGGATGTACATTAAAGTATCATGTTCCCTCCATCCTTCAGTCCTTACCTGTGTCAGGGTCTGGCTAATATACTAGATCCCTTACCCTGAACTTTAGCCCAGAGGCTGGGTTGATTATGTTCCCCAAGCTTCTCTTCCCTATATAATCTAACCATTTTAGTTGCTTAGCCTTTTCATCTATCCTTCACTTTCCTGGCCTTCTCGTCTGGCTCTTCCCTTTCCCTCACCCTGTTTTCTCACATGTATTATAATTATGTCCACTCTGGACTCTTCAGATGTCCCTGCCTCTGGCTATACTCTTCTTTTTATCTCCAATAAACGTTCTTCTCCACCATTCCTTGGGGCAGTCAGCTCCTTTCCATTCTGTAACTGAAACATCTATGTAGCTAAGATTCTTATGACTTTGCATTACTTAGCATTGAGTAAGTGAATTATCCTGTCTGTACATTAAACCTATTGAAGCATTTTACTTATATTCCTATACACTAGCAAAATCATAGGAATCTTAATTCTGACTTGTGTTCTACTTCTTAGAACAGAAATGAAATATTGTCTGTCTGTATATGTTTCCATCCCTGTCTTCCATCCTTCCCAAGTCTCTGTTAAGAGATCCTCTGTTCTTATCCTGCAATATAATAGTATCTAAGAGTATAGCAGAAGCCAAGCATATGTGTTGGCAAATGACTTTGGTGTGGACTTGAAACTGATGATGTGTAACAGTAAAGAGGAATATCTATTCACTCAAAGTTAACATTTATTGTTATGTTTTACTAGAAGGGTTGTTTACTAGTTTATCTGCAAACAGCTTGGTTATAATAAATTTATATTCTTTCACTTTTGAAACTAATGGAGGTTGAATTAGCTAATACTACAATATTCTTATAATTTATAGAGGAATTTTAGTCAGGCAACATAGCTGCTTTTGCAAAGGACCACACCCAAAGAACTTCTAGGTCTTTGTGATATAGTTGGAATAGAGATACGCCTTTCATTCTAGGAGACAAAGACAAGCAGATCTCTGATATCAAGACCAGCCTGGTAAAGAGCAAGTTCAAGGTACAGAAACGCTTAGATTCAGGCATGGTCCTACAAGCCTTTAATCTCAACCCTCAGAAGACAGAAGCCTGCAGATCTCTGGGTACTATCAGTAAGTTAGGTTGAAACAGTGAGTGTAGAGGGAGAGCAATACAGTGGCATTCATAGCAGTACACTGTGGAATTCAGTGGCAGTTTTTACAAGGAGAGTTTTGCAGAGATTAAGTGGCAAAGAGAACAAACTAGACACAGGCAAAGACAAAATGAGCCAGAAAATGAGGAGGAGCTAGAAGAGTAGAACAAATTGCCAGAGTTAGTTTAAGGACAAATAGAGCAATTCAACGAGAAGCCAATAGAAGCCAGTTTGAAACAGCTTGGAGTGAGTCAGAACACCTGAGTTGAACCAGACATTCAGAGTTCAGAAACAATGAGAAAGGATAAGCTTATTCAGCAGTAATCCTCTAAGATGACAATTGTGTCAGACAAATAAAAGCTACTTTTACAATAATTTGCAAGTAGTGTTAAAATTTAAGTACATATACAGAGCATCATCACAAACAAATATAGAGATGTCATCAACAAACAGATCTTTAAGTAGTTTATATACATGTTCTCATTTTCAAGTTCATATTAAATTTTATAACTTCCAAATATTATATCTCTGATACTATATTTTCAAATATAGAAATAAGATAGTATATTCAGGCCATACATGGTGGCACATCTTGAACCCCAGAAATGAGGAGTCAGAGGGAAGAAGATCTCTATCAGTTCAATGCCAGCCTCATCAACAGAATGAGCTTCAGGACAACCAGCACTGCATAGAAAGATCCTGTCTCAAAACACAGACAGTATATTCATTCTAGAAAAATAAACATATTTGGAAATATTACTTTTGTTCCAGTTCTGATTTCTTTCTCCTAAAATCACTGATGTCTTTAGCAAAGTGACCTCATGGACCTCAACAAGACAATTTTATTCTCAACAAGACAACAGACTATTGAGAGCTCAAATGAAAAGCCTTGGTGTCTGGGTCTAAGCAATGCTCATATTCTATTGATTTTCAGCATGATGGGAAGATCTGTCGATGGAGGTATTTGCCTCAGTAGCAGAGTTTTCTTAGTCCGGCAAAATATGTTAATTCAGTTGCATATTAGTTATCCCTTATCCTATATACCTGGATAGTGAAATATTGGACTCTCTAACCATGAAAAAGTCCCTATCCTAAACTTTGTTTTCTAGTTTTTAAGAATCATTCTTTCTCCACATCCTCGCCAGCATCTGCTGTCACCTGAGTTTTTGATCTTAGTCATTCTAACTGATGTGAGGTGGAATCTCAGGGTTGTTTTGATTTGCATTTCCCTGATGATTAAGGGTGTTGAACATTTTATCAGGTGCTTCTCAGCCACTCGGTATTCCTCAGTTGAGAATTCTTTGTTTAGCTCTGTACCCCATTTTTTAATAGGGCTACTTGATTTTCTGAAGTCCATCTTCTTGAGTTCTATATATATATATATATATATATATATATGTGTGTATGTGTATATTTATCTTCTTGTGATATATATATATATATATATATATATATATATATATACAAACATACATACATATATAGGTATACATATATATGTATATATGTGTTTTATATATATATATATATATATATATATATATATATTTATATATTTATATACATATATGTGTGTATATACATATATGTGTGTATATACATGTATTGGATATTAGTCCCCTATCTGATTTAGGATTGGTAAAGATCCTTTCCCAATCTGTTGGTAGCCTTTTTGTCTTACTGACAGTGTCTTTTGCCTCAATTAAAAATACTAGTGTAATTACCATTATTGTGAGTGAAAATGGAAATAAATTAATTTATTAAATCCAAAAAAAGGAATCATTCATCTGAGTATGAAGCAAGCGACAGAAAGACAAAAGAACAGAAATTAGGAGGATTCAGAAAGATAAATTAATTCTCAAAACATTGGAGGATTCATTAGGAATAGGAATTTTGAGGAAATAGCTATGTGTTTTCATGGATTTGTTCCATCTGATTAGCATACCCCTGTGTTATTCTGTAGGAGATAGTTTGGTAGAAAAAAAATAAAGTTCTGGATTATCAGTCATAGCTCCTCGATTCTCTTGTGTGCTGGGTTCTGCCACCTAACATTATGGATATCATTTTCTTCACTTTAAAAAAGAGAGAGAGAGAGAGAGAGAGAGAGAGAGCAAGCGTTTGTTTTTACAACAAAAATTTGTTTTTTTAATACAATGGTAAATATTTTAAAGTATTAGATTATATTTCTGCAAAAAATATATAATACCAGTATTCAACATGGCAATTATTCTCATACTATTTAAGATAATATTACTGTCCAGGAAACCTATAAGATCAAAAACTATTTTCTGTTTTACCCAAAATTGAAGTTCAAGCATTTTAATGATGCAGGTGTGCAATATTTCTCAAATACATGGTTACATGAAAGATGGCAAAGAAACCATTTAATGTAGTATTTTATTCCGATCTGATTTGATAAATTATTCTGCAAATTGTTTTATTAACATCCAATGTGACTTCTTGTTAAAACTGACTGAAGAAATAGAAATGTTTTGGAGATAGTAGAGGGGAATTCTTGATCATGTTGTAAATACTTGAAAGATTTTCACATTTTCTTTCAGAGAAAATAATGAGTAAAACTATAGATATTATAAAGGACTTTTAAATTCAAAATAAAAATACTTTTTATACAAAATTCAGACCTCAAGTAAATATGAATTATAAAGTAACTAATCAATAAAGAGACTGAACAATCTCATACAAAAGATAGCAAATCTGTTTTCTATAGGTTAAATAGCTTAAAAAGAACATTATCTATTTATTCTATCCAGAATAAAATTTAAAGTATCAAATTTTGAATTTTTATTTTGTGGTATAGCAAGCAATACAACTCTTTGTGGAAAATTGCATACACCATAAGTATTGATTTTTTCAATAGCAGTCAGTAATGCCTACATCCTTGTATCTAATAATGAAAAGAGATTCAAGTAGAATTTGAAAAATTGTATGTGATTGTTTAATGTCTTGAGTTTTTCTTTTTTTGTTGTTGGTTTTTCCTTTTTCAGTCAGTATTAACCTTTGGAATATAAAGAGTGTCAATGAACATGTGCATGCTCTACAAAACTAATTTTACATAACTATTGCTCATGTAAGAAATTAAGTCATTCTGGATACTTTAGAAAAATGGATAATATCCATTTGCTGCCTAATGTAGTTATTATCAATGACATAGAGCTTCATACCAAAATAATTCCATCAAGCTGCTGCTATCATTTTAGATACAAGAATTAGGTAAATAAAGTGACTGTCATAAAATATACCCAGGCAGGAGCTAAGTGTCAACATAAAAGTTATGATCAGTATTTTGAAAAGTAATGAAATGCAGTTTATTTTTTTAAAGCTATTCATTTGTAACAATTGAGGTGACTTCCTTTTGGGGACAGGACTACTGAAATAGGCAGTATTTTTTAAACACAACTTTTTTATTATCATGTTTTTCAGAAAGAGTGTATGATGCATAACTTATTTAAGAATAGAATAGAAATTTACTTGTCACTGAAGAATCATGATTTCCTATTTCTAAAGAGAATTCCGTTAAAACTTGAGGCATCCTTTTGATTTTCTCAAAGAACCAGATCTTGATTTAATTGATACCTTTGTTGTCTTTGTCTCTATCTGATTGAATTCTGCCATGACATTGATTATTTATCTTCTATTCCCCTACCATGTGTGTGCTTGCTTCTTTAAGTGCTTTCATGTGTATTTTTAAGTTGTCAGTATGAGAACGTTCTAAATTCGTTATGGAGAAGTGCTATGAGTATTCCTCTTAGCACTGCTTTTATTGTGTCCCATAAAGTTGAGTATGTTTTGCCCTCATTTTCATTGAATTCCAGAAAGCCTTTAATTTCTTTCTTTCTAATTTTTAATATTTATTTTTACTTTTTAATTTTATGTACATGGGTATGAGGTGCAAATATATGTTAGAAGTACCCATGGACACAAGTGGAAAGAGTTGGATCCACTGGAACTAAAGTTACAAACTATTGTGAGTCATACCATGTTGGTGCTGGGAATCAAACCTAGGCCCTATGGAGAGCACCCAGTGCTCTTAAAAATTGAGCTATCTCTTCACACTCCCCCTTTTAAATTTCTTAATTCTTCACTGACCTAGAGATCATTGAGTAGAGACTTGTTCAATTTCCATGACACTGTAGGCTTTTTAGTGTTTCTTTTGTTATTGAAGTCCAGTTTTAATCCATAGTGATCTGATAAGATATATGGCATTATTTCAATTTTCTTATATCCATTGCAACTTGCTCTATAGTCAGTTTTGGAGAAGGATCCATGAGGTGCTGAGAAGAAAGGTATATTGTGTGTGTGTGTGTGTGTGTGTGTGTGTGTGTGTGTGTATTTGAGTAAAAAGTTCGATAGTTGTCTTTTAGATCAATTTGATTCATAATTTCTATTAGTTTCATTAATTCTCTGTTTAGTTTTTGTCTGGAAGATCAGTCAATTGGTGAAAGTGGGGTGTTGAAGATTCCCACTATCAATGTGTTGGGTTCCATGTGTGATTTAAGCTTAAGCAATTCTTCATTTACAAATGTGGGTGCCCTTCAGTTTGGGATATGTATATTCAGAATTGAGATAACATCTTCATAGATTTTTCTTTTGATGAAGATGAAGTGTCCTTCTCTTTCTTTTGATTAATTTTGGTTTAAAATCTATGTTCTATAGAGGTACTACTCCAGCTTACTGCTTGTATCCATGTCCTTAGAAAACTTTTTTCGAGCCCATTCCTCTGAAATAATGTCTATCTTTATTATTGAGGTGTGTTTCTCATAGTCAGCAGAGTGATTGATCCTGTTTTCACATCTATTCTGCTAACCTGTGTCTTTTTTTTTTTTTTTTTGGATATTTGAGTCCATGAATATTGAGAGATATTAATGATCAGTGATTGTTGATTCTTGTTATTTTGATGTTGGCAGTCTGTGTGAGTGTGTGTGTGTGTGTGTGTGTGTGTGTGTGTGTGTGTGTGTGTGTGTGTGCTGTACTTCCATTGTTTTGTTTTTACTGGTATGAAATTACTTATGTCCTGTGTTTTTTGGGGTTGTAATTTTCCTTCTAGGCAAAGGACATTGTCTATAGGACAAAACAGCAACCTACAGATTGGAAAAGTATCTTTCCAATCCTACATCTGACAGAGGACCAATATCCATCTTTTTTAAAGAACTAAAGACGTTTGACACAAGCAGCACAAATAACTCAATTAAAAATGGGGTACAGAGCTAAACAGAGAATTCTCAACAGAGGAATCTCAAATGGCCAAGAAGCACTTAAAGAGATGTTCAAAGTTCTTTGTCATCAGGAAGTTACAAATCAAAACAACTTTGAGTTTTCATCTTATACAATCAGGATGGCTCAGATAAAAATATCTCAAGTGCTTGAAATGAGGGTGAGAATGTGGAGCAGGAGGAACAGTCCTCCACTGAGGGAAGGAGTTCAAACTTGTATATACATTTTTGAAATCAATTTTTATGGTTTCTCAAAAAACTGGTAATACTTCTACATGAAGAAACATCTATAACACTCCTGAACATATAAACAAAGAATGGTTCCACAAGGAAACATGCTCATCTATGTTCCTGGCAGCTTTAACCCCAATCTCTATAATTCTCTATTAAATGTAAGTTTATATATAAATTATTAAAAACATTTTAAAAGTAACCCCAACATGTTCTATGTATATGTATTTTTTGATATCACTAAACAATTAAGAAACCACTGTATATAAGGATATCATGATTTTGAGGATGTGAAGACTCTGAGATGTTACATGTTGATTCCTGCTTTCATTGCAAATCTGCACATACTGTAGCTATTCACTTTCCATTGTTTCTCTGGTTTTTATAATGTTTTGTGATAGTTACACTCTCCTGATACACAGATTAGGATTGCAACAAAGCAGTCCTTATGCAGCAAAAGTATGGAGCAAAAATTTTGTTATTAATTTTCCAGTGTCACTTACCTGCCCAGAAGTAGAAATTCCCCTGCTAGACCCAAGCGTCTCATGGCCATGAGCAGACCTCGAACTGTCATGCCTTCACAGAAGCAGGCTACCACCCGGGCTTTAGGTAAATGACTTCTGAGCTTTTTCAACAGCTTGTCAAAGCTCTGTTCCCCAGCATTGCTGTAGATTTTGTAAGAGTGGGCGATGCAAATCCCTTCCTTCGCTGACATATCTTTGAAAGCCTCCATCCCACTTTCTCCATAGTTGCCTGTATGAAGATGAACAGACAAAAGAAATATTGAAATAAGAGAACTGAATTTATTAGGTACCAATAAGAATTTTTTATCATAACTGAGAGGTAGAACAAAATGTTTCTGTATACGCATATATTAAACAATGTTCAAATTGTTTTATCTTTCTGTTTTTATTTTACCTTTCATTTTATATTGAAAAATTTAAAAATCTTTTTTCTAGCTTTTCCAAGTTTACAGTTTATCTTATTATCTAACCAGAACATCTTTCTCCAAACTGATTATGATAATAACAGTCAACCAACCTTGCTCATTTTCTTCCTTTCCTTTTTTACCCTAGCCTCTGGGTACTACCCTTTACCCTGTTCCTTTCAATTTCTTTAAGAAGTGAGGTGATATGGTATTTACAAGTCATAACTTATTTACACAATACAATGTTTTTTCTTATGTTTTTCTATCTTCATTCACAATGTCACGATAGCAGATTGCATTCTTTCATATGGCTGAATGTTCCGTTGGGTATAGAAACCAAGTGTTCATCAGTTGGAAAACACTTAAGATGTTTCCATTTATTGTCAACAGTAAACACAGCCTCAATGGCCACAAGTGAGAAATTGTCTCTTCTGCATACAAACTTGTTTTCTGTTCAACATATACCCATACCTTGGGGGCTCTCGGGGTACTAGCTGGTTCATATTGTGCTCCACTTATGGTGCTGCAAGCTCCTTCAGCTCCTTTGGTTCTTTGTCTAGCTCCTCCAATGGGGATCTTGTGCTCAGTCCAGTGGTTGGCTGAAAGCATCCACCTCAGTATTTGTCAGGCACTGGCAGAGCCTCTGAGTAGATAGCTATATCAGGCTCCTGTCAGCAAGCACTTGTTGGTATCCACAATAGTGTCTAGGTTTGGGGACGGTACATGGGATAGATGCCAGATGGAGCAGTCTCTGGATGGTCTTTCCTTCAGTGTCTGTTCCACACTTTGTCTCTGTATCTCTTCACATGGGTATTTTTGATTCCCGTTCTAAGAAGGACCAGAGTATCCATACTTTGGTCTTCCTTCTTCTTGAGCTTCATTTAGTCTGTGAATTATATCTTGGGTATTCCTGGCTTCTAGGCTAATATCCACTTATCAGTGAGTGTAAACCACATGTGTTCTTTTGTGATTGGGTTACCTCACTCAAGGTGATATTTTTTGGTTTTATTCATTTGCCTAAGAATTTCATGAATTCATTGTTTTTAATAGCTGAGTAGTATTCCATTGTGTAAATGTACCACATTTTCTGTATCCATTCCTCTGTTGAGGGATGTCGGGGTTCTTTTCAGCTTCTGGCTATTATAAATAAGGCTGCTATGAACACAGTGGAGCATGTGTCCTTATTATATTTTGGAGCATCTTCTGGGTATTCCCGGGATTGGTATAGCTGGCTCCTCCAGTATTACTATGTTCAATTTTCTGAGGAACCACCCAACCACCAACCAAAGAGTACACATTGAGGGACCCAAGGCTACAGCTGCAAATGTAGCAGAGGATGACCTAGATGGACATCAGTGGGAGAAGAGACCCTTGGTCCTGAGAAGGCTCAGTGCCCCAATGTAGGGGAATGCCAGGACAGTGAAGCAGGAGTGGGTGGGTTGGTGAGCAGGGTTTCGGGGGATGGGATAGGGAGTTTTCAGTGGGGAAACCAGAAAATGGGATAACATTTAAAATGTAAATAAAAAGTAGTTAAAAGAAAGAAAAAATATATATGCTCATATGTTCATATATTTTGTTAGAAAGTACTGTACTGGCTAGTTTTGTGTCAACTTGACACAGTTGGAGCTATCACAAAAAAGGAGCTTCAGTTGAGGAAATGCCTCCATGATATCCAACTGTAAGGCATTTTCTCAATTAGTGATCAAGGGGGAAAGGCCCCTTGTGGGTGGGACCATCTCTGGGATGGTAATCTTGGTTCTATAAGAAAGCAGGCTGAGCAAGCCAGGAGAAGCAAACCAGTAAGGAACATCCCTCCATGGCCTCTGCATCAGCTCCTGCTTCCTGACCTGTTTGAGTTCCAGTCCTGACTTCCTTGGTGATGAACAGCAGTATGGAAGTGTAAGCCGAATAAACCCTTTCCTCCCCAACTTGCTTCTTGGTCATGATGTTTGTGCAGGAATAGAAACCCTGACTAAGACAAGTACTTATCTGCTATCTTTATTCAGTGCTCTTTCCCCTTTGAGTCTCATAATATGATGAATTCTTCCTACTGCTGTGATCTGTATATGGTTTATCCTCCAAAGATCCTATTGTGGGTGTTTGGTCTGTAGTACATTTGTGTTGGTAAAAGTGCCTTTTATTCTCCAGATTTATTTGTCATCTCACAGGCTTACCACTAGATAAGCTCACCCTTTCTATTTCTTTCTAAAATCTGACTAGCTGGATAAACTCAACTTTTCTGGCTCAAACTCTTCTTCAAGCTGACTGACTCAAACTGGCTTCTCTTGGCTTTTCACTGAATTGTTCTGCACGGCATCAAACTAACTCTGTCAATCTCTTCTAATTTTCTAGCTCCTTCTAGTCTCTGTGCCATGCTGTCTTCATCTGCAACCTATCTCTGGAAAACTATCCTGGCAAAAACTGCTCTTTCAATCTCAATCTCTCTCTGTCTCTCTCTGTCTCTCTGTCTGACTCTCTCTGTCTGACTCTCTCTCTCTCTCTCTCTCTCTCTCTCTCTCTCTCTCTCTCTCTCTCTCTCTCTCTCTGTCCACTGTTCCATCAAGACCGGTCTATCCTGTTCTGTTCTCTTAAGTATCTCCTCATTCCTCTGTTGTTCTCCTAAAAGTTGGATATATCCTGTCTCTGATTAATTCTGTCAAATATTTGTCTGACTACTACTATCTCCACCCCTCAATTAGACCTTAATTTCAAACCATGGCTGCTTCCTTCTAAAAACTTACGTTGCTCTTTTTTGTTTGAGATTAGAAGTGTCTACTAGGGCATGTCTATATTCCAACTAGAGGGATTGTTGTCTCATACCAATCTGATCACATAAATCTAGAAAATCTTTTCATGTGACCCCTTGCCAGAGGAGCCATGTTGCTAGATTAAAATTTGTCTATACATGATGACATGGTAGAAAATTTAATTGGGTCTAGGAGAAGGTGATTTGAATATCAGGATTCCTTCTTAGGTGGCTACTTCTGGTAGCTGTATAATATTTGCCAGGATGTAGATTAGTTTTCGCTGCTTACAGACAGGGAAGGTTTTGATTCATACACAGTATTGAATTTCTTTGCTTATATATATAGCCTTTCTGTATGTAGATGATTTCCTTTATCTTTCCCCATGATTTAGTACTAGAGCTAAACATTATCACTACCCTATTTGGAGTTCCTTCCTACTCAAAGTATTAAACATTGTGTGTGTGTGTGTGTGTATACATATCTAAGTATATATATCTACATATGTATATGTGTGTAAATATATATTTATGTATATATAAATGTATATTTATAAATACATATAATATATATGTATATACATATATATGTAGTATATATGTATATATATACACACACATATGCATACATAGATATATATACTTAGATATGTACACACACACACACACACACACACACACACACACACACACACACTCTGAGGCAGTATGTTTCTTTGTCTCTGTAGTAGGTTTCCTGTATGCAGCAAAATGTTGGGTCCTATTAAGAGTCTTGCTGGGTCTAGTAGCCTAACCTGGCATTTTTGTTTTCTTAGGGTCTGTGTAACCTCTGTCCAGGATTTTCTGACTTTCATAGTCTCTGGTGAGAAGTCTGGTATAGTCTTAATAGGTCTGCCTTTATATGTTACTTGACCATTTTCCCTAACTGCTTTTAATATTCTATCTTTATTTACTGCTTTTGTTGTTCTGATTATTATGTGTCTGGAGAAATTTCTTTTCTGGTCCAGTCTATTTGGAGTTCTGTAGGCTTTTTTTATGTTCTTAGGCATCTCTTTCTTTAGGTTAGGGAAGTTTTCTTCTACAGTTTTGTTGAAGATATTTACTGGCCCTTTAAGTTGAAAATCTTCATTCTCATCTATACCTATTATCCTTAGGTTTGGTCTTCTCATTGTGTCCTGGATTTCCTGGATGTTTTGAGTTAGGATCTTTTTTTGTTTTCCATTTTCTTTGGTTCTTGTGTCCATGTTTTCTATGGAATCTTCTGTACCTGAGATTTTTTCTTCCATCTCTTGTATTCTGTTGCTGATGCTTGCATCTATGGTTCCTGATTTCTTTCCTAGGATTTCTATCGCCAGAGTTGTCTCCCTTTGGGTTTTCATTATAGTTTCTACTTCTTATTTTAGATCTTGGATGGTTTTGTTCAATTCCATCACCTGCTTGGTTGTGTTTTTCTGTAATTCTTAAAGAAATTTTTGTGCTTCTTCTTTAAATACTTTTACCTATTTAGTAGTGTTCTCCTGTTATTTCTTCAAGTGAGTTATTAATGCCCTTCTTAAAATCCTCTACCAGCATCATGAGATATGATTTTAAGTCTGAATGTTCCTTTTATGGTGTGTTGGTGTGTCCAGGACTCACTCTGGTTGTCGTTCTGGGTTCTAATGATGCTGAATGGTCTTGATTTCTGTTAGTAAGATTGTTAAGTTTGCCTTTTACCATCTGGGAATCTCTGGTGTTAGATGTTCTACCTGTCTCTGGCTGGACATTGTCCTGTGATTCTGTTAGCCTCTGTCAGCACTCCTGGGAGTCCAACTCTCTTTTGACTCCCAGTGCTCAGAGCACTCTCTGCAGGCCACCTCTTCTCTTGCAGGAAAGTATACAGAGGTTTGTATCTCAGCTCAGCCTCCTGGATGAAGATGAAGGCCCGAAGGGATCCTGTCCAAGAAGCTCTCTTGCTTCTGTGGTCCAGGCTCACTCCTGGGCAGACTGGTCTCTGAGAGACCCAGGATACAAGATGGTGCCCTCACCTGTGTCCTGGGGTCAGAGCCCTCCCTGGAGGCTGGCACTCTGCTGGTGGGGAAGGTGTGCAGAGGTCTGGGTCTCAGATCTGCCTCCTGGCTGAGGATGAAGGCCCGAATGTACCCTGTCTAAGAAGCTCTGTTGCTTCTATGCCCCGCAAGCTCTCCTGTGCGGACTGGTCGCTGAGAGACCCTGGATACAAGATCTATTTATATTTTTATATTTATTATGTAATATGTTTTATTTATAAATTATATTATATGATTTCTCCCATGGTTCTCTCCAAATCTTCCCATACCTCTTCTTCTTTGGATTTATGATTTTTTTTCATCCATTATTATTACATGTATATATGTTTTTATATATATTTATATATTCCAAAATATAACTTTTTGAGTTCCTATAATATGATTTCTATGTGTTTTCAGTGCTGACTGACTATTGCTGGTCAATCAATTGGTATGCTCTTGCCTAGGGTAGGTCATCTCTTTGACTCCCAGTTTTTCTGAGTTTCCTGTAGCTGTTTGAGTAGGCTTGAGACATTGTTGGGTTGTCCCCATGATATTTTGGCATCCTTTAAAGTCAATGAAAAATGAAGATTAAGATATGTGAGAGGAATTATACTAGTGCTTTTACATAGGCTAGCCCATCATCTCCTCTTAATAATATTTTGGAGGTAGTTACTGCTACCAGTATTTCATAGACAACATAGTCAGTCCAAGATGTGTAACTATGAGTAGTGAATAAGGGCAAAGCACCATACAAGTCCAGAAGTAAAGATTCCTCTCACTTTACTCTGCCACAACTGATTCCTTAGACCCACAATAATTCAATCAGATGGACAGATTGGTTTGAAGAATGCTGCAGTATTATGACAAAAAAGCTGAATAGTAGAATATAATAGCATAACTGGATTATAATCTGGTAGTTGGAGGAGATCAGCAAACATGACATTAGTGAGCACTATGAGACATCCAATTTCATGGCCCTGGGTCTATACAGATATAAAAGTCAGCAAACAGGTAAGTGGATAATGCTTGCTGGGGCATTAATCTGATTTCTGCCCCTTATGCACTATCATCACACAGGTACCATATTTTGAAGAGGTCCTCAGATTTTTCAAGATGCAATTTTGTGTAATTCTATCAGGATGCAATTGTATGTAGTTCTATCTATACAGAGCATATAATAGAACATGTTTCACTTCAGGCATAGGACAAGGGACTGAGGTGCTTATTTTATATATAAAAGGAAACCTGGTCTGGAAGTTTCCCCAGCATCCCTACTTAGCATACCCTGCCCCCCAACCTTGAACTTTCCAGCCCCAGGGCTGGGCTGCCCTTCCCCCAGAGGATCCTCTTTCTTTCTTATGTCTTCACCTTTTCTCTCTCTGTGAGCATGGGCCTTTTCTCTCTCCCTCCTCTACCCTCCTCTTTTCCCTATGGGGACTTTCCTGGATTCAGTCCTTGGGGCCAGTCAATTCACCTGCCTGATAGCCGCGTCCCAATAAAACTGCTTTTAACAAAATCTAATCTGGTGTGAATTGAATCATTTCACTGGCAGTAGAGAAATAACCTATTAGAACATGCTAGTTTGACCCCCAACCCAAACACCAATGAGAAAGCTGCAAGCATTTATTTATCTCTAGAATTAGAAGCAACAAGAAACTTCTGTGGTAAGAGCAGGTAGACAATCCAATTATTTTATAATTATCAAAGTTTAAAGGGTTTTTTTTTTCTGGAAAATGTTCCAAGAGGCCCAAGTTATTGGTTTTACATTATTCTAGGTAATTTACTATTATTTCTTATTTTTAGAAAAATTGGTTTATCAACTATTTTGCTTGCAATGCTTTGATTTAATATAGAGTCCATCACAGAAATAGCTTAAAATTGGCATAATGACTAGGGTACAAATAATACAAGCTAATTATTCATAACTAAACAAGAAAACATATTTGAAAAATTCCTGATCTTTAACATGATATCAAGTGATGCTGTAAAACTGTCTTCATGAATATGCAACATATTTTATAGAACAAAGTGGTTAGATGAAAGATATTCATACTGGGAGGAAACAATTTTAACTTCAGTTTGGAATACATAATCTCCTTAGTTTTTTTATCTGAATCAAAGTCAACATACTTATATTATTTGTGTGTGAATGTATATGTGTGTGTTAGCGTGTGCATTTCACACATTTAAAATATTTGGTAATGAGCTTGGACTCAAATAATTAAACAACAACAACAACAACAAAAAAAAGAGAATAAAAATGATTTCTCAGAGACACGTAAACTCTCTTTTTGAAAGGGATAGATAGACAGGTGAAAAAGATCTCTGTGTTCTGTTTATCTCAAGCTTACAACTACTTTAAATCAGTTTAAATATATATTTGGTGTAATATTTTGTAAAATTATAGCTTAGATTTATTGTTAAAAGTACAGTGTATATGGTAGTTTAAACGGAGGATATGGAACTGGTTAATAACTTAGTGGGTAAAAGTGCTAATATCTAAGACTGAAAACCTGTGCTTAATACTCAGGATACACATTAGAGTAGGAGAAAACAGACTCCTGCATGCTGTTCTCTGATAACGCACATGCACACTGGAACCTGTGGATGTACAGGTGTTTGCACTGTCTCTCTCATATACATATAAATAAATTATGATTATAGAAACAAACAAGGGTATATATACTATAATAAATGAGAAAATTTAAAGTGTAACCATGCTCACGAGTTGTTATTAACACTATCCTGTACAAATTTGGAATAAATGGGGACATTACAAAATGTCTGAATATTTTTTAGTTATTTTTTTTATTGAAGTAGATTTTAAGTAATACATAGAAGGAAGAAAAGGCTTAGGAAATAGTTGTGTTTTCAACATTGACTCCTGTCATTAAGAAAGAAATCTTTCATGTAAAACAGGAATCTAAATTGAGGCCTCAATTCAGTAAGAATGAGTCTACAGAAAATCATTTTGCAGATGGCAGAGGAATTATGAAAAGGATTTTTATTTTTCTGAACTTATATATGACCATATATACTCACATACCAACAAGAAGAAATCAGGCACAGAACACATTACAAGTCTATTTGTTTTGGGATACATGCCAAAGTCAACAAGTTTTGAAGCTATTTTTTGTAATGTTAACTTTAGTTCTTGAATGTTCAGTTGTGATATTTTCTCCCAATCCATGAAACTGTAGTTCTTGTAACTGGGAGACATGTCTGGCATAGAATCAGTGCCCCTTCTTAGAATTGGGAACAAAACACCCATGGAAGGAGTCACAGAGACAAAGTTTGGAGCTGAGACGAAAGGATGGACCATCTAGAGACTGCCATACCCGGGGATCCATCCCATAATCAGCCTTCAAACGCTGACACCATTGTATACACTAGCAAGATTTTGCTGAAAGGACCCAGATAGAGCTGTCATTTGTGAGGTTATGCCAGGGCCTAGCAAACACAGAAGTGGATGCTCACAGTCAGCTATTGGATGGATCACAGGGCCCCCAATGGAGGAACTAGAGAAAGTACCCAAGGAGCTAAAGGGGTCTGCAACCCTATAGATGTAACAACAATATGAACTAACCACTAACCCCCCGGAGCTCGTGTCTCTAGCTGCATATGTAGCAGAAGATGGCCTAGTCGGCCATCATTGGAAAGAGAGGCCCCTTGGTCTTGCAAACTTTATATGCCTTCGTACAGGGGAACGCCAGGGCCAAAAAGTGGGAATGGGGAGGTAGGGGAGTTGGGGGGTGGGTATGGGGGAATTTTGGGATAGCATTGGAAATGTAAATGAAGAAAATACCTAATAAAAATATGAATTAAGGTTTTTTTAATTCATTTTTTAAAATGTGAAATGGTGAAAAGGAATATAGTGGTTTGACTACGAATGACACCCATTAACCCAGGACTGTCTTTGCATCACACCTTATACTTTCAGACATTACTGTTGCAGGAGTCAGAGGTGCGAAGGACTCCAGGAGAACATGTCTCTCACAATCAAGTAGGGTTCATAGGGGCTCACAGAGACTGTAGTGGCAACAATAGAGCCTACATGGCTTGCACTAGTCCCTCTGTATACATTCTCTGCTTGGGAATGTTGTTAGACTGCTTATGATGGAAATGGGATGTCTCTGATTTTTTTTTTTTTTCTTTATCTGCTTGTGGGCCTTCTCTTCCTATTGGATTGCCTAATCTAGCCTTGACTTTAGAGATGTGTACCTAGACTTATTGAATCTTATTATACCATGTTTGGTTGCTATGGGAGGCCTGCTCTTTTCTGAAGGGAAGGGGGAACAATGTATCCAAAAGAAGGGAGAAGTGATGGGGATAAAGGGGCTGCTACAGTCAGCAAGTATTGTATAAAGATGCATTCTAAAAACATCAACATTTAATTCTAAGTATTTTCTTATAAAATATTCAATGCTGAATTAGAGATTCATATAGACAATTCTCTATATAATAAGAAATAAGAGGGGAATTTTGTAAAGAGAGCTACTTCAGCTTCTTAATGACATCATTGCTAAGAAGGAAGGGACATGTAGATTTTGACATCAGGATTTCTACAGTGTTTTTGTTCTAATTGACTTGTTAATGTAGTTTAAGTTTAGATTTGAAATGTAGAAAAACTATTGCCTTTTTTCTTAAAAAATGTTTGGAGACATTTTCTTATTCTTTTATCGGGCTACACTTCCTGGAGGAAAATAAACTGTTGAGACAGACACTGTGACCCAGATTCTCATTTCAGCCTTGCGGAATTCAACTTCTTTTGGCTTTCTTCGTAGGCTGTCAGGTTTGCAGCTGAATCCTACAGTGCCTGTCTCATTAAGAGTGATTCTATTTGAATAGAAGGGAAAAGCCTCCAAGTGGGACTGTGTGTCAATGGGTCGAGTGGACCTGAGAGGTGTTCACTTTGCTTCCTTTTTAGCTCATTAGTTGATTTTAACTGGATCTAATGTCAGTGCCAAAAATTTTCTATGTCAGCTGAAGGTGAAAAGTTCTTCCTGGAGTAGCCAAAGCTTCTCAAGATTGACAATCTTTGCTGAAAAGAAATTTGTTTTCTGACAGCAGCTCCCTGGCCTGCAACCTCCCCAGGATTGGAGTTCCTTTGCATAGATCTGTCATTTCTAGATTTCCTAGATTTCCTCTGGACTTAAGGCTTCCCTACCACATGGGGAAAAAGGTCTCACTTTGGTTTTGGGAATGAGGAAAATGGATTGAAATAGTTCCCATAGGTGTGTATTTGCCACGAGACTGAGTTTTATTTAGCAATAAGTAGCCATCCTATGTTAGAGATATGGCTTTGGTGCTTCTCATCAATTTTTCAGACCTTACCTGTCTACTATAGTAGCCTGTAAGAAGACATGGCCATGAACAATTTGACATATGTCTAATGTAAAACACACTATTCTGCCTTTTAAAAACAATAGATTTCAGCTGGGCGTGGTGGCGCATGCCTTTAATCCCAGCACTCGGGAGGCAGAAGCAAGCGGATTTCTGAGTTCGAGGCCAGCCTGGTCTACAAAGTGAGTTCCAGGACAGCCAGGGCTATACAGAGAAACCCTGTCTCGAAAAACAAAACAAAACAAAAAACAAACAAACAAACAAAAAACAATGGATTTCAAAAATAGTATGAAGAAAATCGTGTTATCATATAAATATTTTATAATGTTAATGACATGTCAAAAGATAAAAGTTATAACAACGATTAAATAAGATACACTCTTAAAACTAATTTTACCAATTTATTTTTATTTTTCTTAAGTTATTCACATGGATAGCAATATATTTCTATCAAATGATAGAGCTATATAAATGTAATTTGTCATCCTAATGTTTCAGGGCAGAATCTAATCTCCTTAGAGCACTAGATCATATCTAAACTTTTCAAAGATCAAATGTCTAGTCTTCTTATTAGCCTCTCTTCCTACCACTGTATTATGTACAGTACATTTCAGCCGTAATGATAACAGCAAGCAGATCAACAAACGCATGTGATTCTTTTTTTTTTAAACTAAGGAATATATTACTCTGACTAAAATGTGAGTGACCTTGGCCTTGAAACACAGCTCTAGTTTTCATTGAGTGACACTCTTTACCACAGAGAATCTCCACAGGCACACAGAAGAGCAAAACATGAGTTATTGTGTTTGCAGCAAGATGAACTATGTACAGCATGCTTTCAGACATCCCAGATTGTACTGAGTTATCTTCATCTGAGATATTCTTCTATGTACATATTCTCTCTGCACACCTCAGACACAGCTGGTATGGATACAATTCTCTAATTCTCTATTTCTAAACCAGTCTGTTTCACTCACCCCAAAGATTTAAGTCTTTTGTCATGTCACACTCTAATTATACATTTGGCTGTCTAAAGGAGTGTGTGCTAACTGGAATGCTTTCAGTTACATATCTATCTACAGAGTTTTGAAACATATTGAAGTATATAGATTTTAAGATATAAACATCAAATTTTCATCAGTCTGTTGCTACTTAGTAGTAACCATGATCCAAAATAATAGAGCCTGGCTAAAACATTATGGACAGTGCAGCTTAACTATAAGTACCAATGACAGAGTAAGGAATGAATATTTTGCTTACTAACAGTCTTTGAAAATGATCTCTCTCTCTCTCTCTCTCTCTCTCTCTCTCTCTCTCTTTATCTCTCTCTCTCTCTCTCTCTCTCTCTCTCTCTCTGTGTGTGTGTGTGTGTGTGTGTGTGTGTGTGTGCTGTGTATACATTAATAACATCTACTTAAAAATGGATGGACCTGGAGGGCATCATCCTGAGTGAGGTAACACATTCACAAAGAAACTCACCCAATATGTACTCACTGATAAGTGGATATTAGCCCCAAACCTAGGATACCCAAGATATAAGATATAATTTGCTAAACACATGAAACTCAAGAAGAATGAAGACTGAAGTGTGGACACTATGCCCCTCCTTAGATTTGGGAACAAAACACCCATGGAAGGAGTTACAGAGACAAAGTTTGGAGCTGAGATGAAAGGATGGACCATGTAGAGACTGCCATATCCAGGGATCCACCCCATAACCAGCATCCAAACGCTGACACCATTGCATACACTAGCAAGATTTTATTGAAAGGACCCAGATGTAGCTGTCTCTTGTAAGACTATGCCGGGGCCTAGCAAACACAGAAGTGGATGCTCACAGTCAGCTAATGGATGGATCATAGGGCTCCCAATGGAGGAGCTAGAGAAAGTAGCCAAGGAGCTAAAGGGATCTGCAACCCTATAGGTGGAACAACATTATGAACTAACCAGTACCCAGGAGCTCTTGACTCTAGCTGCATATATATCAAAAGATGGCCTAGTCGGCCATCACTGGAAAGAGAGGCCCATTGGACTTGCAAACTTTATATGCCCCAGTACAGGGGAACACCAGGGCCAAAAAAGGGGAGTGGGTGGGCAGGGGAGTGGGGGTGGGTGGATATGGGGGACTTTTGGTATAGCATTGGAAATGTAAATGAGCTAAATACCTAATAAAAAATGGAAAAAAAAATCTTTAGAGGATGAGATTTTAGATTTTAGATTTTCCTTCTGTAACCCTTCCTTAACTACCCTTTTCTGTGTGTTTTACAGTCTAACTCCAACTTCTATTTTCTAATTCTGAGAATGTACATAAAACCTTGTAAATAGTTTCCTACTTAAGTTCATTTTCTAAATGTGCTTATGTAAAATGTTATACTCTATACTGACTTTACTTACTTGAAAAAACACCTAGTTACATTAAATAGGAACAGACTACCTTCATTGAATTTGTACAACCTTCAAATTTACATAACCACTCTTTGTCTGTCTGTCCCATTAATGTTTCTTGGACTTTATAAAAAGTATTAATTTTTCTCCTGCCATATTTTGTTTTTATAATGACTGTTAGATTCATGGTATTTTCAGTGTACCCACATCAATTTGTAAAAATATCTCAAAGCTATGACTATTTCATACATTCAATTATTTTTACATACATATCAAAAAGACAAATCAGAACTAGCAAATCAGCATTTTTCTTTCCTTTTAATGTAAATTTCTTAGGATAATATACTGTCCCAATGTTTTCTTTTAAGGCTGGAATAAAACTAAGGTTTTCTACATGCTAGGCAAATACTCCACCACTGAGCTACATCCCATGCAGGGCATCTATCCTAAGGCAAGGACAATATCCTTAGGCTGGGTCCAGAACAATTGTGATTTTAGCACTCCTCTGGAAGGAGTCCCACTTTCAAGAATTAATGTCTTGGCTCCTGGTTTCATTACTCATAAATGTCACTAAAATTTTCACCAAATATGAAAATGTGTGAGAGTAGGTGGAAGATAGCTGATTCACTGAACCATTTTCCTAACTTGGATTATTCCATAAACTCTAGTTCCAAAGCTTTAAAGACAAATGGATTCTATTACACTCAGTAAATAAGCATTTGGTAAAATTAATCATAGCATATAGAAAATATTAAGATTAAAATGTCAGTAGGATTAAAATGATCATACAACTTTAACCCCTGGCCTTAGAATTCTAGAAAGTGCAGAAACAAATTTCCATTGTTGAAACCATTCAGACTGGCTTTGTGTTATGGTAGCACAAGCTCACTAACATAACATTCTGTCCCTACAACAAGGTTTCTGTTATACAAATCCTTATGCAAGATGAAATTAATAGACTTATAATGTCAGAGGGATGATCATATAAAGGAAAGAATGGATTTGTGCTACACAAACTAAATTTGGTTCCTGCATTTACAATTCTTTAGTGATTGATCTTTAAAAAGTAGTTTAAATGCTTTACTTTAAGTTTGTTAAATTGAGTAAGACATATCAAGACGACCCCTGCATAATGTCTGGCATATAATAACTACTCAACAAAAGTTAGCTTCTGTATTGGCTCTCACTTATTTACATTTTATTGTTGTAAAGTAAGACTTTGAAGACTGGCTTCTAAGCTTAAATAGGTGACTATCATGTTAATTAATCAAATCTATATTCAAGCTCTGGATCTGCTACCAAATAATTTTAGTGTTGAGGCAAGTTGCATTTTCTTCCTTATTATAAAACATCGCTATATGATTCATGAGGATTAAGTAAAACTTTGCATAGGGAATGTTAAGAATGTGACCAGACAGATTTTTAATGACATAAAAATAGTTTTTGTTGTAGTCACAAACACTTGTATATTTTTTTCTATTGTAATCTAGACATTGGTGGTTATGTGTATGGCCCATTCCTAATAGAATCTCTGCTTGTCTTATTGCCCATGTACTCAAGGTCTTAGCTAACAACTAGCAAATGCTAATTCAACTGTAGCTATTTTTCTCATAAGTTTAAAACTAAAAGTGTTATTCGGTTAGGGTGAGTTTTCTGGTTATTCCTTCATGTAGCTATGAAGTCTTACTATTTTTGTGATTTTTAAAATCACCACCCTTACTGCTATCATCCTGCTGGCATTCCACAAAGCAAATCAGAACACACATAACCTCTGTCATCAGGGAAAATAACAGTTAAAGCATCTTGATTGGATTTACCCAGTGTTTTAATAAAATCTCTCATGGCCCAATTCCCTTGTCCTCATTTTGCTGTTGATGAAATCCCTGGATACTACCATAATGTTGGTTTTATCACTCTGTAGAACTAATGTCTGCTGTTTCCCACACTCCATTCCTTTAATCACACCTCTGGGATACTGGAATGCACTAAGTCCCATGAGATTACCTAACACACAGGAATAGCAAGTGAGTCTCTGAAGCATGTTGAGGTTGTCACAGTGGCTTATTTTCTCTCTTTTACTCAAATATCATTAAGTCTGCTGCCCAGGTGTCCTGGGAGCACTTCTCAATGAGAGGAATCCTTCCAATAGAACTGTTAGTTAGTCCTTACTTCAAATTGAGTGGGACTTGCCAATTTCCGGAAATTCCGAAGAACTGGAGACTGTGTTGGGTTGTGAGCTTTGAGAAAACAAGGAAATAGCCACAACCAGCCTTAATTGAGTTTGCTAGTTCATTCTTATTGCTTTAAGCATGGAATTGCCCATATTCTCAGAAGTCCCTCAGTTTCTACTCTATCCATTTTCTTTATACTTGGCCTCCATCTGCCCCTGGCCTCAGAGTTTATTTACTTGAAGTAGTCATCAATCCATTCAAATTCAAGAATAGATATTGTATCTTTTGTTTCTATAAAGTCACTCATTCTCATTAAAACTTTGAGCCTAAATGGTTATCAGCTGCCATTACTGCCTCATGATTAAGAGAAAAATAACATTTCCCTGGAAAACAAAAGGAACTGAGAGAAAGTGTTGAAGTCTCTTACAATTATTAGGCCACTAATCGTATTGTTAGTTGCCACAAAAATATCTTACAGCATCATGGTTAATTAAAATAATCTCCTTACTTTGTTTGACTTTTGATTTTATACTAGACTCATACCATCTTTTTCCTCTATAGAAAGGAAAATATAGAAGAAAAGATAATTCCACAGACATATTAGAACTTCAATTAGGTAACAAAGGCAAAAGGAAGACATTCTTCAATAGATTATGGAACTCAAGACAAGCTACTGAACAGAGGGAAATGATAATGACTGTGGATCAACATCATGGCTATTACCGGTTATAGAATTATAGGGTTATGTGGGGGCCAGGGATATGATTCAGTGTTTGCTACTGACAGTGTGGGCTTCAGTTCAATCCTTACTACAGCTTGTAAAGTGACAAGAGATAAAAATTCTGTAAGGTACTGGAAGGAGCTACTAAAGAAATTTAATTCTGAGATAGCAAGATTCTTTCTGTCTCCCTCTCTACCTTTCTCTGTCTCTCCATCTTTTCATCTCCCCTTTTCTCTGTCTCTTCATCTCTCCCTCTCTTCCTGCTTTCCCTCTCCCCTTCTTTACTCATCCCCTCATGGTACTAGAACTGTTATACAAAAATTCTTTTTCTGATGCTCATTTTCAGTGAAAATGATGTTTAAATAGGACACGGATCACATAAATAGAGTAGAGAGGACAAGTTTAAGCTGTCTCCATAGTTTCCAGTTTGACAGACCAACTAACAGATGGTATGGTTGGGAAGTGGAGCTGGTGTTTGGCAGGAAAGATGTGTGTTTCACCATGGACACATGGCTTAACACTAGGAATCTGCATAATGATGTTTTAGATTCAAATGTTAATCAAATACCAGAGCTCTAAACAGTCTGAGCAGCAGAGGTAGTATGGATCTCAGAGAGATAAAACATAAATCCATGAAACTGAGTAGAAACTACACTTGGAACCTAGGCTAAAGTGTTAGAGAAACAAATGATTAAACCTTACAGAGTTTGAAAATAACAATTAATGTAAAATAGTAATAATTTAGTGGAAATATTGATAATATATAAAATCATTTGAAGTCATATTTTTTTCTAAAATATTGCATTTGTGCACCCATGTGCATGTCTATGTACATGTGCTTTGGCACACATTTGAATATTAGAGACTATCCTTCAACAATTGGCTCTTGTTGAGTCAGGGTCTTTCTTGCTTCTGCTACTATAGATATGTGTCACACATCTGGCTTTTTACATGGGTTCCAGGGATCTAATTCTGTTCATCAGGTGTTGTGTGGCTGCAATGTTACTGAATGAATGTCTTCAATCTTGGTTAGTTATTGTACAATCTCAATGAATACTAAAACCAACCCACTGATATCAAGTATTTTCCCATTTCCCAGATGAACAAAATGAAGAAAGGAGAGTAAATAAGTAGCCTAGTTCTAACATATGAGAATGGAAAAATAGTAGCCTGTGCTGCCTGCTAAATGGAACAAGGTAGTTACAATGAGTGAGAGAATCAGATATAGTCTTTGACATGAATCTAGTGGTTGGAATATCCAGATGGACAGGTGCCCTATAGCAGTAAGTGCCTATGTGAAAAGAAGGATGAGTGGGACTGAAAGAAGCCCCCCAGGCATGGTGATGAGTGTCCTCAGCATAGGCATTGCAACAGGTTCAGCATAGAGCAGACTTAAGGTCACACAAATTGGATCATAATTAGGAAGGCAATAGTTTTAATCCACCAACATGGCGACTTTGTCATAGAATCACATCCAAAGATATGATCTGGTTAGTATGCAGACATAACTTGGATTACAGTATGATCTGGGTGGAAAAAGTGACAGGTTTAAAAGTGACATCTAGGGGCTGGAGAGATGGTTCAGTGGTTAAGAGCACTGACTGCTCTTCCAGAGGTCCTGAGTTCAATTCTCAGCAACCACATGGTGGCTCACAACCATCTCTAATTGGATCCAATGCCCTTTTCTGGTTTGTCTGAAGACAGCTATAGTGTACTCACATACATAAAATAAGTAAATCTTAAAAAAGAAGAAGAAGAAGAAGAAGAAGAAGAAGAAGAAGAAGAAGAAGAAGAAGAAGAAGAAGAAGCATCTAATTGAAGGGCAAAGTGAGAAATCAAGGATTTGACAGAATGAGCCAGAGAATGAGAAGAAGCCAGAAGATCAGAATATATTGCCATTGCTAGGAAGAAGCTACGCAGAGCAATCCATTCTGAAGCCAAAGAAGCTGGATTGATCAGTCAGCTTGGAAGATTAGATTGTATCCAGGTGTAGGTCTAGGGATAGTGAGAACAGAGAAAGAAATGCTCTGGGCTCAACCCAAGCCATGTATTCACGCTGCTTATATAGAGCTCTCAACTCATCACTTTATGTGAGAAAATAAAAGTGACATTTACATAATAGAATATTACAGCAAGTAACACAGAAGTCAAAAGAAATAGCACTTGATCTATATCACATAAATCAAGAATATAAAGTTCAAAAGATATTAGTAATTTAATCCAGGTCTAAGACATATAAATATTAGGGATAAAAAGATATAGCACTGAACATTTTTAGCATTCTTTCTATTATGGCACTCAGAGTCATATAAATCTAATTATCAACGTGTTATTAAAAGAGACTATATATTAACTTAGCTCAAAAACAAGACTGGCCAAATAGAGGAGGAAACATCACTCAGCACCCCAGAAGTCTTTATGGGAATAGTAAGAACTGTATTCCAGAAGTTTAGACATGAATTTGTATACTAAGAATAATTAGAAATAAATTTAATAGTTAGGAAAGGTAAGTTGGTCAAAATATAGAAAAAGTGGCCTAACACAATGTATGTATTGTAATGAGATACAATTGGTCATTCAAGAATTCTAATACTCAGATATGATATAATTCAAAGACTTCTAATATTATAATTTATTAGATTGGATCTTCATTAAAAAATGGTGACATGTTGTTTTATTCATCTTTAAGACTTCTGTAATTTAAATAAAAGATCCTTTGGGCACAGATCAAAATATTTTAACATTTTAATTTTATTATTAATAATAATGGAAGTAAAACAGATAATGTAAAATATTTTAAACAAATCTTTATGGGAGAAACATACTATTACAGTGCTTTAATTTTTCCATTAAAATGGATTCTTACTTAAATATCTAAAAGCCTAATGAAGGACATAAATATTTTTCTAAAATATTACATAGGAAAAGAGAATGAAGGAACACATTCTAGGCTTCATATAAAATCTTTATTATTTTTCTTACTAACTCTTTTAAAAATATTTGAAACATAGATATCTTTTGGAAGAATTTGCTTTAATGGCATACATTAAAGTTTGTTGAGTTATGAATATATTGATATATATTTAGCAACATAGCTTTTAAAACAAATTTGATATATACTAATTAACATGTTTTCTTAACTAGGATCATATATTTGGAGCTACTAATGAATATAATATAAAAGTATGGGTAATGGTAAACATGAGTAATCTTTCAAGATATCAATACTGCTATAAGTTACGTTGATAATGTAATTTTTATCCAGTGACAAAACCAGACATTTTGTAAAAATTATGGTAGCTTTCCAACCATATTTACAAGAAACAAATTCATGATTTCCATTAATTTTATCCACAGGGCCTTGAAAACCAGGTAACTTCCCTCTCTTATCCTTGCATGGATCTTGAAAAAAATAAATGGCAGATGGCTATCAGGGGAAAGGATGCTGAGATGTCACATTGGTAACTCACCTTTCATCAGTGTTTCCTGATGAGCTTCTCTAATTGCAGAGGATTAGTTCTCTGCAAGCAAAGCTACAACGTATCTACCAGCTAAAGATGACTCAACCTTTTCAATTCTCTGGGTCTATCTCCCACTACATTAAATGTCTTTTTTTCTCAATTTCAGCTCTTGCCAACATCTATATAACTTCCAGTTTTCTTTGCCTTTCATATTATCTAATCTTGAATTATTTTTAGTTTGTACACACACACACACACCATATATATGTGTGTATACACACACACACACACACACACACACACACACACAAACATATATATGAATGTGTGTGAACATGCTCTTGTCTATGCAGGCATGTGTGAAAGCCTGAAGCTGATGTTAGTTGTTTTTCTCTATTACTCTCCATGATGTTATTTAAGACAGGGTCTTTCTTGCACTGAACTCAGGGCTCACAGAATCAGCTAGTCTAAGAAAGGGAAAGAATAAACAGGAAATCACTTCTTGTTATAAAGTTAGGCTCATCCAGAATGCACTTGTGAAAGTACAAAACCATAATTCAATGGAAAGATGTGTCAACATTTGACACAAAAGAATAGTAAATTGGCTTTGAAGTCTTGTAAGATAATAAATTGAGGTTTTGATTTTATAAGTAACTATGGAACAATTAAGTATATTTATTTATATATTTGTGTAGACATAGCTTTATATACACATACACATAATAATCAAAGAAAGAGGCTATTAGTTTGAGAGTAGGGGGCACAGGAGGTCTTGGAAGGAGGATATCTGACAGGATCTAGAGAGAGGAAAGAGATGGCAAAAAGCGATGGTTCTATTTTAATTAAATTTTTAAAAGTTAATTTATTTATTTCTTATTCCATTCCCAGACCCTTCCTATCTATCCTCTGACTGCTCCAAATCCCACACCTCCTCCTCACCACCACTGTCTCCACGTGGATGCCCCCATCCCCCACCCCACCTGATCTCTAAACTCTCTGGGGCCTCCAGTCTCTTGAGAGTTAGGTGCATCATTTTTGAATGAACACAGATCCAGAAATCTTTTGCTGTATGTGTGTTGGGGGCCTCATATCACCTGGTTTATGCTGTCTGTTTGGTGGTTCAGTATTTGAGAGATCTCGGGGGTCCAGAATAATTCAGACTGCTGGACCTCCTACAGGATGGCCCTCCTTCAGAGCCTGAGGAAAAGAAAATCCTGCAACAGGCCCAAAGTGGGATATAGCTCAATGGGAGGTCCCAAGGCCAGACACTAATACTGAGGCTATGGCGAGCTCACAAAAAGGGACCTATCATGTCTGCCCCATGAAAGACCCAACAAGCAGCTGAAAGGCAGATGCAGATATTTGCACCCAAACAATGGACAGAAGCAGCTGAGCCCTGTGGTTGAATTAGGGAAGGCAGAAAGAAGCTGAGGAGAAGGGCGATCCTATAGGATGACCAGCAGTCTCAATGTAAATAGAAATATAACTCAATGTAAATCTCACAAATTATTTAAAATTAGCTTAAAATTAATAATGGAAATAAATGTAAATTGTAATACTATAAATATTAACAAAAGGTTATTTTGTATCTTTAGAGGGGGAAACACTTCTCACACATTAAATCACACATGTTTCATGAAATTAAAATTGTTTAATAAAACTTTATTAAAATTAAACAATTGTGTTTCGAAAGATACTGTGAATTTTAATGATAATCATGGACGGGAAAAAAAAGTCTTGTTAACTTCTTTAAAGTCACCTTAAAATATTTGTCTCAGATGTTTGGACACAATGAAGATTCTGACTGGCACAAATGGTAAATGACATGTAAAAAGATGTTCAACATTGTTAGTTTCTAAATATTAGTTTCATCAGTTCTAGATTTTAAAACATGTTATAATTGGAACTTTATTTATTTGAGGAATGATGTATTTGAGGAATAACAATAGAGGGCCCTGAAAGACACAATGCCTGAAAAATTTCAGGGTGCACTGCAGAAAACAAACATTTTCTATTATGTTTCTGGATATCTAAAATCAAATGGTTTTCATCTGTGAACATAATTAATGTGTAAGCAAATGTGAAATGTTTTCTGCAAAGAAATGAAGCCATAACTCCCCAGACATAAAAATTGAGTTGCTGGTCCACCTAGAAATAGTGATTAGAACATCAAAAATGAAGTGATGTTTCATTTCACTATTCTAATTCTTGTGTAAATATTGAAATTTGTTGAAGATGATTTCTTTCTTCCGTTGTTTGTTTTTGTTTTCTTTGTTAAAGATGTCCATAGTATGTTGGCTTATTTCTGGGTCTTCAATCCTATTCCATTAGTTGACCTGTCTGTTTCTGTAACAATACCATGTAGTTTTTTTTTAATCACTATTTATCTGTAGTCAATAAATAGTTCTGGTTCAATTGGCAGTCTGTATGTAGAAAAATGAAAATAGATCCACATTCATCACCTTGCACCTCAAATCCAAGTGAATTAAGGACCTCAACATAAACCCAAACACACTGAATCAAATATAGGAAAAACTGGGAAAAAGCCTCAAACTCATTGGCACAGGGGGAAATTTCCTAAACAAAACTCCAATGTTTCAGGTTTTAAGATCAACAACTGCTAAATGGGACCTCATGAGAATGAAAAGCTTCTGTAAGGCAAAAGATACAGTCAAGAGGAAAAATCAGCAACCCATAAATTGGGAAAAATATCTTCACTAATTACATACATTACATACAGTAGAGGACTAATATCTAAAATATACAAACAACTCATGATGCTAACCTCAAAAAAATTCAAATCACCAAATTTTAAAAATGGGGTACAAAGCTAAATGGAGAATTCTCAACAGAGGAATCTCAAATGGTTGGGAAACATCTAAAGAAATGTTCAGCATCCTTAGTCAACAGAGAAATGCAAATAGAAATGAACCTGAGATTTCACTATACACCAATCATAATGGAAATTGGTTATAACACACACACACAGAGAAATATATACTAATAGAATGAAATGTGCCCTGTATTTAATCTCTTTAATTTCACAATCACAGGAAGATTCTGCTATGGTATTTGCTAATAAGAGAACTTAATAGATTTCTAAGGATTTAAACACTACAGTTGTCATTCTGTTCACTATCAACCAGATGGTGTGATGCTTATTGCAAGCATACTTCATTTTATAATGTTTTATTTTCTTGGGGTTTACATAATTGCATTATTTACAAAAGAAAATTGTTGATGAAAAACTGGTACCGATCGGGACTTTAAGTACAACTTTTCAAATGGCTTGTGCTCCTTTAATGTCTGTATTGCAAGTTGGTTATTCTCACAACATTTTCTTCATAATTCTGTGTGGAGGTGAAAAATGATCATTTTTCTTGACTGGGACTGATATAATTTAGGAAACTTGCAAACTGTTTACTAAATATTCGTATTGTAATTGTCCTTTGATAAATGATTTCCTCATCTTCTTCTCTTTGGATGTTATTTTTTCATTGAGATAAAACAGCTGTAAAATTAGTTCAGTTTAATAACTATACAGGCCCTCTAAGCAGTCAAGTGAGAGACACAAATGTCTCTCATTTAAAACCCAAAACTGAAAGTGGTTACCATATTGAGGGATTCATGTTGAAATTGAGGCTAAGATCTCTTAGAACAGTCAGAAAAAAAAATTAACAAAAGAAAGAAGACACACATCTCTTAATAGAATTAATATTACCACTCTATTGACATTCCATTACATGTGATAAGAAAACAAAACAGACATATTGCTCATATAGAGAAAATTTTAGTGACCTTCTATCTAGAAGGTCAAATTTCCTAGACATTCCTTTAAGCTTATACATAGCCCACAATGAGTCCCTTAGTCTTCAAGTCTATGAAATCTTAAGAGAGGATTAGGAGCCACAGAACAAAATTTTAAGCCTGTCACAGACTGATCCATAGGGCTTAAAGCTAATTCTCGAAGAAGATTTCATTTCCATAAAATGAAAGCAGAGGATGAAGAAGTGAATACTGACAAAGAAGTTGAACAAACTACCTACTTGGCTAATTCACACTGAGCATGATTAATGGAAGTAGCTATGCTACAGGATTGGTTTTTAATCTTCATTCACAGTCCTACACACCAAGATATCTTCTAAGACTAACTACCTATAGAGGAGAAACCAATGTCTAGCTTCAGAGCTACAAAGCTCAGCCTAGCTCTATTGTAAATGGAGGGCCTAATGCAGTTGGGGATGTTAAATGAAACCAATGTCCACCTTTCCACTTTTAAAAATTGAGAACCAATTTGAAATTAAACAAAATGTGCTATTCTAAAGTCTGTCTGTGTAAAAACAAAACAAAGACACACACCAGAATTGCTCCTGTCTAAAGGAAATATAGGGACAAAGAGTGGAGCAGAGACTGAAGGGAAGGTCATCCAGAGATTGTCCCACCAAGCTGTTGCTAAAGCCAAGAAGACCTTGCTGGCAGGAGCCTGATATAATTGTTTCTTGAGAGGCTCGACCAGAACCTTACTAATACTTTTGAGGATGCTTGCATCCAGCCATTGAACTGAGCATGAGGACCCCAATAGAGGAGTTAGGGGAAGGACTGAAGGAGCTGAAGGGGTTTGCAACGCCATAGGAAGAACAATATCAACCAGCCAGACCCCACAGAGCTCCCAGGAACTAAACCACCAACCAAAGAACACACGTGGAGGGACCCATGTCTACAGTTGCATATATAGCAGAGCATGGCTTTGTTTGGCATCAATGGGAGGGGAGGTCCTTGGTTCTGTGATGGCTTGATGCTCCAGCATAAGAGAATGCTAGGGCAGTGAGGCAGGAAAAGGTGGGTGCATGTGTGCATGGGGGACTACCCTTATAGAAGCAAAGTGGAAGGGGATGAGACATGGGATTTGGGAAGGGGAAACCGGGAAGAGGGATAACATTTGAAATAAAATAACCAATAAAAAATTAAAACACACACACAGAGGTGTTTACAAAGTGGTGTGATAAATATTTGAAACCACTTTTGAGACCAACTTTTCAAAAATGTAAAATTCTGTTCAAAGTACAATGGCTCCTTAGCAATGCTGCTGGCTGTTCAAAGTTCTGATGAGATTCAAATAGCTAATGTTCTCGTGTTAATAATACACTGCTTGTTCTACAGCTGTTGGATTATGTGTTATTTAACTTGAAGTGTTACTATTTAAGAAATTCTTTTAAAAGTACAGTGCTGGTGATGAATCCAGACTAAACAAACAAACAAAAATATTCTGGAAAGGATGCCTTTTTAGAATTTTATTGAGAATGTTTATGACACACTGATGATGGTCAAAGTATCCACATTAACAGGAGTGTAGAAGAAATTTATTATAGCCTCATTGATGACTGTGAGATCAGTGAGAAAAATGAGTGAAATGTAAGAGACCTAGAAGCAGAGACAAACGAAGTGATTAAATTGTTGAAACTTCATAGAAAATATTCAAAAAATAAGGACTCACATGTTTCAGAAAGGCAAAAAAGCAATTGCTGGAGATGAAACCTACTCCAAATGAAGATGGTATGGACACTGTTAAAGTGACAACAAAGAATTTGTAAAGTTATACAATGTTAACTTACAAAGCAGCAGCACACTGGAGGATATTGACTCCAATTTTTAAGAAAATATTTTAGGTAAAAATCACCATGAAACAATGTTGCTTGCTACAGATAAATCTTTTATAGGAGAGTCAACCAGTGTGGCAAACTACACTGTTTTGTTTATGACATTCTGTAGCCTCTCTAGTCTTCAGCAACCATGACCCTGGTGAGGAAGCAGCACTCAGCATCAAGTCAAGACTCTACTTGCTAAAGGATTATGACACATTGAAGTCCAACATGATGATTATCATGGTTTAGTTGCAAAGCATTTTCTAGTTTTAGTTTATTTTTACAGATATGTTATTGTACACTTGTTGGATGACAGCCCAGAGTAACAACCAATTTTGTATGAGCATGGAAACAAAGGAAAAAATTTTGTGACTAGATTTATTGTGAAACACTTCTTACTTCAATGGTTGGGAACTAAGCCTTCAATATCACCAACATGGTCTCATGTAGTTTTCTGTATAACTTTATAGTTCTATGTTGGTCTTTATTTGATTGTATTTCCACATTTTAAAATGTTCATATCATGTTAGTGGATAGAGTAAATAACTTAACACTATGTTCTAAAAACAGCTTATCCTTAAAATGTTTTTATGTATTTGTGTATTTATGAAATGGGTTTTCAAATGTTCCTGGCATTCTCCAAATCTCTACCCTTTATGATATCAGTCATTGAATTACAATATATATTAATAACCTAATTTCAAATTTATGAATCTTTAAAGATCTTATTGTCAAACAAGAGTGAATTCTCTTGAACTGAGTTCTGGGGCTTCAAAATAAGAGGAGAAAATTACAAACAGTAACTAACTGATGATTTATTTATCTGTGAAGCAGTAATGACAGCTTCTAATGATTGATTGAAAAAGCAAAAAGCAACCATCTATAGAAAACCAGTTTGAGCAACAGCTGGTATACTGCAGATGTTCAAATATATATATATATATCCATTTTTATTCCCCTAATATTTCTATTTCCTTAGTGTTCATGTAAAAAGGGAGCATTTTCTACTCCACTAGCCTGATTTCTTATGAGATGCATTACCATTATTTACCTGCTTTAAAGAAATTTGAGTCAGAGACCATTGCAGTAATTTTAGATGACTAAAACATAAGTTAATTTACTCATTATTAATTTTTAATGAAATAGAATGATTAATGGACAAAGGAAAGGATGGATGAAAATGCCTAAACCTTACAAAAATATCCACATTAAATATTAATTTATTTTAGTGAGTCAGTTTATGGAATATACAAAATAAATAACAAGATATGCATGTCTTAATTCTTTAAGTTTTGTTTATTTTTATCTTTTTGTCTGTGCGTGTGTTTTGGGGGGGTACATGTGTGTTTGTATGTGTGTCTGTGTGTTTGTGAATGCTAGAGGTTTATGTTCAATATCTTCTTCAATAGCTCCTACTTATATATTAAGATCTGTCACTTATATCCAAAGTTTGCTGAATCATCTAGTCTAGCTACCCATATTGCTCCAGAGATAGCCTGTCTCCACCTACAGAGAAGGTGGAAGAGAGGTGATCTGTCACCCTCACTCGACAACAGTTACTTATCTGAGTGCTCAAGATCTGAGTCTGGGTCCTCTTACTTGCCTGGTAAGTGCATTACTCACTGGGCCATCTTTTCAGACCCTATATTGCCATTGTTGTTGTTGTTATTATTATTATTATTATTATTATTATTATTATTATTATTATTATTACTATATTTACAATCCAGCCATTACTCCCCATCTTGTTCCCCCTCTCACAGTTCCTCATCCCATTCCTCCTCCCCTCTGTCTCTGAGAGGGTTCTTCCACACCTCCAGGCCTCCCCCAGAGCCTCGAGTATCTTGAGGATTAGGTGGCTCTTCTTCCATTGAGGCCAGAACAGGCATTCTTCTGCTGTATATGCGTCAGGGGTCTTGGACCAGCTCATGTATGCTGTCTGGTTGGATGCTCAGTGTCTGGCTCCCGGGGGTCTAGGTTAGTTAAGAACGCTGATCTTCCTACGGGGTAACCCAACTTTTCTGCTTCTTCCCTCCTTCCCCTAATTCAACTATAAGGATCCCTGACTACAGTTCAATGGTTGGATACAAGTAATTGCATCTTTCTCAGTCAGCTACTGGCTGGGCATCTCAGAGGACAGCCATGCTAAGCTCTTGTCTGTATGTACACCATGCATTAGTGACAGTGTCAGGTCTTGGTGTCTCCCCATGAGCTGGATCCCTAGTTGGGCCAGTCACTGGACTGATTTTCCCCTAGTCTCTTTTCCATTTTTGTCCCTGTAGTTCTTTTAGGCAGTAACACTTCTGGGTAAGAAATTTTGACTCTTTCTTGGTAACACCACCTCTCTTTGTTTGTTTGTTTGTTTGTTTGTTTGTTGATTTTTTCAAGACAGAGTTTCTCTGTATAGCCCTGGTTGTCCTGGAAATCACTTCGTAGACCAGGCTGGCTTCTAAATCAGAAATCTGCCTGCTTCTGCCTCCCAAGTGCTTGGATTAAAGGCGTCCACCTCCACCGCCCCTCTACCACCGCTCCTCTTGAGGCCCTGTCTATCTTCTAGAGATGAACTCTTGCTTTTAAAGTAATTTCTCAAGTAATTCACTGTCCTTTCTCTTGATTTGTTTCTCTTCAAGACTCAAAATTTCTATCAGGGATGGGGTGAGAAAAATCTCACCAGTAAAACTGCTGTTTGCAATTCAGACATTCTTCAATCATTATTACTTCTTTTTCTCACTTCTGAGATGATGAAGATATAGAAGAGATTTAAACTTTGCAGTTTTTTTCCCTTTTCTGTCATTGGAAGGAAAAATCTAGTCCACTCACAATTTATAAGAAAAAGATGTGAGAAGAGTATTCTAATAGAATTTTAAAACACATTCATATCCTTGAATATATCCACTCTCAAGTGATTATACAGAAAATGGACTGACTTCTAGCCTAAGATTGCTTTGTAATAATGACTTACAGGTCTAAATCCATGCTCTATTTAGGAGACTGAACAAATTATCAATAATACTTATTAGAACATAATAATCATTTACAATCCTGAATATAAATCTAAATAAAGAAAAAAATCTCACTCTTTCCCCGTGTATATAAAATAATTGCAGCTTCACATTTCACAGAAAAATCTGAAGACCTGAATTGTGTATCTCTTTGCCTGGAGAAATAAAGCAAAAATAGAGCAAAGCAAACATTTTTATCATCTGGTTAAATTTACTTGCATTTTTAGTGACAGTATTTTCCCTAGTTTCATCAAGATTTATTTTTTGGCACCTTGCTGAACTTTGAGTTTAACTCACTCACAAAACTGACCTTAACAACTTCTAATTAAACCAACATAAACAATGTTTACAGGATATGTGGCATTCTATCACTAGGAACCCGATTCTCCTCATTTCTTGTTTTCCACAGCATAAATTCAGGGCCTTCAATTTCAAGCTTCCAACATGAAGTCCCTTTATGTGAAGTTGGGGAAGACAAACAACACTTGACAAATCAGTGTGGCAAAATGCAACACAACACTGCCTAAACCTGAATACATAGAGTGGTGATTTTACCATGTATAGCATTAAATAATCTATGCAGGTGCTAATGTGGATAGCCCTATATACTCCAAAGTATCTTGGTCAAATTATGTTTTAAATATCTAAATCTGCAGTCATTCTAGTCATATTGATATTACTTAACTATAGTAACCAAAACCTCTACTATGAATTTTATAGCTGTAGCAAAGGGCATAATGAACTAAGCTTTCTGGTTCATGATTTGTGTAAATCCCTTTCTGCATTATGGAAAGCAAAGCCTCCCTCCTTACATTCTGAAGAGGGCAATGTAAAAGATAGTTACAGAATACACATTCCAAAAATAATTAAAAGAGTTTCAGCATCTGTCTAGCAGTCCAGGGAGCATTTGACCCTGATTGATACAGGGTGGTTTTGGGGGCTAATGGTGGTGCTAGAACCACTTTACTAGACATTTCTAGAATGACTACAATCTCGCCCCAAAATTTTATTTATGATGAGGCAGACTTATAAGCTTTTCAGCGATTCAAGGACTGGTCAGTCCATAAAAAAAAAAAAAATAACCCGATTTAAGGGAATTTCGTGAGGTTGGTCACAGATAAAAGAGACCTGCTGGTAGGGAGGTAAAACAATTTATAAGCCCCATGTATGAACTTAATCTAGGTTTTTCCTGGTTAGTTTAGTGCCTTATTGGCAAAACATATGCTAGATAATAATATCAAAATAATAGATGCTGTTAAGTATGTGACTTCATTGCCATTGTAGAATGCAGATGCACCGTTCACTTACTCCCTTGTAAGTGGATCTTTTTCTTTGTTTACATTTGAACACTTTAAAAACCATAAACCCCATAAAATTATATAAGGATGGCCAAGAAAAAGACATGCAACCTATTGTTTTTCTGCTTTAATACCCTAGGCACCTCTTGAGGTTACCAAGCTTCATAATCTGTTATCTCACAGACATGTTGGAATCAGTGAAGCAGTGACTACTCACTGTAGCCATGGAAAACTGAGGATGCAGGCTATTCCCCTCCATGAATATGCACCCTTGTAAATGAGCCCTAGAAATGCCAGGGAAATTTGTCACCAAGCCTTCACATTAACTTTTCAGTAATATTCCCCTGTTCACTAATTAGGAGGAAGGCCTATCTTTTCCTTGGCGTTTGAAAACTGATCATTTACTTGATTGCTCTCAATGAAAAATTTCCCATAGCCTATGATATTTTCTTTTGATCTCTTCTGGGTGGTTTATTTTTAATTAACTTTTTCTTTGCAGCCGCCTCTTTTGAATGCTTCTCCAACTTAGGGCTAAAAAGCCAAATGATTCAATTCTGATACCCTGTCTCCTATGCAAACAAGCAAAAGGAATTCGATAATGTGACATGTTTTATTCTACTACAACTCTCAAGGTATACATAGAAAATCTTCACTTCTGAGAGTGTTCCTCAGGGCCTAATCATTTTCTATAACTATTTAATTAAAGCGTAAATTCTCCATGTCATTTGTGACTGAAGTAAACCTCTAAAAAATACCAAACTGTCTTCTAGCTCATCTCCTCTTACTGTTTAGGGATGTTTCCCTCTTTATTCAGAAAGATACAGACAGTCAAAAACAGAGATGTTTGTGTGATCCAGTGTTTTTTCCACATCTGGTATAATAATGATCTGTGTTTGTGTGGAAGAACTTGGGACATCCCAAATAACTAGAGTCAAATTTTACCTCAGTCACTTTCTCATACCACCATAGAAAATGAAAAAGCTCCAAGTTTACAAAGAGCTTATTTTACATAGTGAGTTTCAGGCTAGCCAAGGTTACACAGTTAAGAACCTGTTTGAGAAACAACGAAAAGAAAAAAGAAAACAAGAAACAACATCAAAAAATCTAAAAGTAATTCTCTTAGACTCACAAATATGTCAATACCATTATCAAAATATTTTTGCATCAATTATCTACAAGCTATGTATATAGTACTTCATTAAGTCCTGCACATACTGTTGATTAAAAAACATTAATAATAATTGAAAATATGCATTTACAAATTATTAATATATATTACATGCTAGGCACATGGCTAGAAGTTTGGACTACAGATCTTAACACATTGTTAGTCCCTGTGATGAACTTATGTATTTGAAGGCCTGATCCTAGGTAGTTGAACTAAACAGGAAGAGTTAGGAGGTATGATTTTGTTGGAGAATGTTTGTCATTAAGAGCAAGATTTTGGGTTTCAAAAAGTCCATGCTGTTCCCAGTTTACTTTCTCTATCTCTTGCTTATATGTTAGTAGATAAGCACTCAGCTACTTCCCCTGTGTCATGCCTGCCTGCATACCTGCTGCCACGCTTCCCACCATGATGGTCATGGATCCTAACCTTCAGAACCTGTAAAACATCTAGAAATGTCTTCCTTTTATCAGTTACTTTGATCGCAGTATCTTATCAAAGAAATAGAAAAAATCACTGAGACAAAAGTTGACAAAAAAAGGAGGAGTGACCTATTGTTATGACAAGCCTGACTATACTGGTTTTGTGTGCTTTGTTTTGTTAAAGACTGTGGGACTTTGAAGTCAGAAAGTAGTTAGATGCTGTAAGTGAGGTTTATTGGGAGACAACCTGGTAGGAACATGTGAGGATGTGCAGCGAATAATGTGGACTATAGATGCCCAGCTGAAGAATTTATAGAGGGGGAAACTATTTGCAACTGGGTTGGAGACTGGTATTGTGGACTTTCAGCAATTAATATGGCTGCTTTCCTGTTCTAAAAATATGCCTGAGGCTAGTTGAACAGTTTTGGACTACTTTCATCATCAGAGAACATTTTAAGACAGGCTAGTGATTGTACCAGCTTGCAATCCCACCAGCAATGAAGGGCTATTCCTCTTTTTCCACATCCATGCCAGCATCTGCTGTCCCCTGAGCTATTAACCTTAGACATTCTTATCGGTGTAATCTCAGGGGAGCTTTGCTTTGCATTTCCTTGATGACTAAGGATGGTGAACATTTCTTTAGGTGCTTCTCAGCCTTTTGAGATTCTTCAGTTAAGAATTCCTTTTTTTTTTTCAAGCCTATCCATATTTCTTTTTCTTAAATTTTATTTAATCTTTTTATAGTCCAGATTCTTCCCTCTCCCTCTCTCAGACTATTCCACATCCCATACCTCCTCCTGTACACCTCTCATCTTCTCAAAAATGTCTCCATTCCCACTACCCACCCCACCATATCTCCCCAATTCCTGGGGCTTCCAGTCTCTTAAGGGTTAGGTACATCTTCTTTGACCAGACCAGTCCTCTGATGTATATGTATCAGGGGCCTCATATCAGCTGCCTGTTTGGTGGCCCAGTGTCTGAGAGATCTCGGGGGTCCAGTTTAGTTGAGACTGCTGGTCTGCCTGCAGGGTTGCTCTCCTCCTCAGCTTCTTCCAGCTTTACCCTAACTCAACCACATGGGTCTGCAGTTTCTGTCCATTGGTTGGATGTAAATGTTTGTGTCAGACTCTTTCATCTGCTTGTTGAGCCTTTCTGAGGGCAGTTGTAGTAGGCCCCTTTTTGTGAGAAAACCATAGCCTCAATAATAGTGTCAGTTCTTGGGGTCTCCTCTTGAGCTGGATCCCACTTTGGGCTTGTCACTGGACCTCCTTTTCCCCAGGCTCTTCTTCATTTTGTCCCTGCAGTTCTTTCAAATAGGAACAATTCTCGGTCAGAGTTTTTGACTGTTGGGATGGCAACCCCATCTCTCACTTCATGCCCTGTCTTTCTGCTGGAGGTGGACTCTATAAGTTCCCTCTCCCCAGTATAGGACATTTCATCTAAGGTCCCTCCCTTTGAGTCTTGAGAGTCTCACCTCCCAGGTATCTGGTACATTCTGGAGGGTCCCAGAATTCCTACCTCCCTAGGTTAACTGTTTCCATTCTTTCTGCTGGCCCTCAGGGCTTCAGTTCTTTTCCCCCACCCAATACCCAATCCTATTCATGTTCCCCTCTTCTCCTTTCTGCCCCCTTTCTCATTCAGGCCACTGCTTCCCTCTCCCCCTTCCTGTGATTGCTTTTTTCTCTCTCCCAAGTAATTGTTTTGTTTTGGTTTTTTGCTCTGTACCCCATTTTTAAATTATGTTAGTTGGTTTTCTGGAGTCTAACTTCTTAAGTTCTTTGTATATTTTGCATATTAGCTCGCTATGGGATATAAGGTTGGTAAAGATCTTTTCCCAATTTGTAGGTTGCTGATCTGTCCTATTGGCTGTGTCCTTTGCCTTACAAAAGCATTTCAGTTTCACGAGGTCCGATTTGTCAATTGTTGATCTTAGAGCCTGAGCCATTGGTGTTCTGTTCAGAAAAATTTCCCCTGTGCAAATATATTAAGAAGATTTCTACTTTTTCTTATATTAGATTCAGTGTATCTAGTTTTATGTGGAGGTCTTTTATCCACGTGGACTTGGGCTTTGTAAAAGGAGACAAAAATAGATCAATTTACATTCCTCTACATATAAACCACCAGTAAGACCAGCACCATTTGCTTTCTTTTTTTCCACTGTTTGGCTTATTTTGCCAAAGATCAAGTGACCATAGTGTTTCCTGAGAAAATTGGAAATAGTTCTACCTGAATTTCTAGCTGTTTTACCACTGGGCATATGCCTAAAAGATGCTCCAAAATATAACAAGGGCATGTGCTCTATTCTGTTCATAGCAGCCCTATTTATAATTGCCAGAAGCTGGAAACAACCCAGATGTGCCTCAAAAGAAGAATGGATATATAAAATGTGGTACATTTACAGAATGATGTACCACTTAGCTATTAAAATGACAATTTCATGAATTTTGCAGGCAAATTGATGGAACTAGAAAATATCATTCTGATTGAGGTAACCCAGAACCAAAAGGACATACATGGTATATACTCACTGATAAGTGGATATTAGTTCCAGAGCTCAGAATACCCATACTACAACTCAAAGTCCATATGAAGCTTAAAAAGAATAAAGGCCAAAGGTGCTTCATTTCTAATTAGAAAGGGAAACAAAATAATAATAGGAGGCAGATGGAGGAAGGGATCTGGGTGGGGAGGGGAAGGGTAAAAGAGGGAACAGAATCAGGTGTAGGAGGAGATAGGGAGAAGTTCAAAGAGTCAGAAAATTGAATGGGGCTGTGTAGCAATGGGGATGAGGAACTGGAGTGGTGGGGTTTGTCACTAGAAATTCCCAAGGGCTAGGGAAGTAAGAGGTTCCCAGAACCCAGTGGGATGACATCAGCCAAAATACCCAACAAAGGGAGAGAGAACCTGAAGAGACCACCTCCAGTAGATAGACATGGCCCCCAGTTGAGGCATGGGGCCATCCATCCATCCATCTCAAAAATTTTTAACCCAGAATTGTTCCTGTCTAATGGAAACAAGCAGGGACAAAAAAAAAAAAAATCAAAAAAAAGGAGCGGAGACTAATGGAAAGGCCATCCAGAGACTGCCTGACCTTTGGATCCATCCCATCTGCAGACACCAAACCCTGACACTATTGCTGATGCCAAGAAGTGCTTCAGACAGGAGCTTGGTATAGCTGTCCTCTGAGAGGCTCTGCTAGCATCTGACTAAAACAGATGCAGATACACACAGCCAACCATTGGATTGAGCCCAGGGACCCCAGTGGAAGAGTTAGGGAAAAACTGAAGGAGCTGAAGTGGATTGCAATACCATAGGAAGAACAATATCAACTAACAGGAGCTCCCAGGGACTAAACCACCAACCAAAGAGTATATGTGAGTATATGTGAGTTTGTCCATGGCTCCAGTTACATATGTACCCCAGAGAATTGCTGTATCAGGCATCAGTGAAGGGGAGATACTTGGTCCTGCTTATGGCCCCAGTGAAGGGATATACCAGAGGGGTGAAGCAGGAGTGGGTGGGTAAGTGGGTGAGGGAGTACCCTCTTATAGACAAATGGGGGGATGAATAGAGGGTTTGCAAAGGGGAGACCCAGAAGGGAGACATTTGAAATGTAAACAAATAATTAATAAAAAAGAATAAATTAATATTTGGGAATTGTTGCCTCTAGAAAGATGAGATAATCTACAGTAAATGGGCTGTCCCTTACTCAAGAGCAAGTCATATGGAAACAGTTGGGACACCTGGCTGCAAATACCAAAATGCAATAATAAAAAATTTTTCCTTTCACACACACACACACACACACACACACACACACACACACACACACACACACACAAAGCCTACTATTAACTCTGGTGTGTGTTTTTTTAGTAATCACTCTTGTGCATGTCTAGAATTAAAAATTCAAGCTAGAGAAAAAAATGCACAAAATTTACAGTTTCAGGACTAAGGGAGAACCAGGAAATTTAATATTGGAGCCAAGGCTTGAGCTGAAGAAAGTGGAACCTTAGGGCAATATTCCACCCAGTTATTCCTGCAATTTGTGAAAGAAAAAAAACTCTGAGTAATTTACATATCAAAGATTTGCAAATGTAGCTTAAGAAAGTGGGCCAGGATCTATCTGAAGCAGGTAGCTGAACTTGGAAGTATCAACCTGTCTTTTCAGTTATAAAGAATATTAGATTAAAGGGGTTGTAAAATCATCCAGTACGGTTAAGTAGAAATGCTAAAGCCGGGCAGTGGTGGCACATGCCTTTAATCCCAGCACTTGGGAGGCAGAGGCAGGCGGATTTCTGAGTTCGAGGCTAGCCTGGTCTATAGAGTGAGCTCCAGGACAGCCAGGGCTATACAGAGAAACCCTGTCTCAAAAAACAAAAACCAAAACAAACAAAAAACAAAAAACAAAAAACAAAAAACAAAAAACAAAAAACAAAAAACAAAAAACAAAACACAAAACAAAACAAAACAAAACAAAACAAAACAAAACAAAACAAAACAAAACAAAACAAAACAGCCAAGGGAGAAATGCTAAGGCCAAGAGTATGGCAGGGGTTCTCTGCCTGGAAGTCCTGAGATATCATTGTGTGGAGCTGTGAGAGTGAAATGTGGATTGTGGGGGAGACCGCAAGATGTTAGAGATACCAGAGGCTTGGGATATCTGCCAAGAACTACAGGCAGGAATTGGGATCATCCCTAAGAAAGAAAGTGTTGCAGACAACAAAGCCAGAGAGTGGTGCCATCTAAGTCTTTTGACATCAGACATGGAGCTAAAGGATTTGTAGTTTGTCTTTCAAGGTTTTTGTCTTCCTTTGGAAAGTATTTCTTCATTAAGAACACTTTTCTCCCTTTTAGAACAGTAATGCATATTCTGTAATAATTTACATTGGAAATATACTTTTGGCTGATTTTTCCAGGTGTTGCAATTAAGAAATTTCCTTTCAGAAGAGACTTTTATGCTGTATAGAACTGGCATGGACCCCATAGGCTCATTTACTTGAGTATTTAGTTTAAAGATGGTAAAAACTGTTTGGGAAGAATTGGGAGCTGTGGTCCTATTGGAAAAGGTGAGCTAGGAATTTAGCCCTTGAGTTAACGAAGAAACTTCCCAATTTGTCTTGTAGTCTTTGAAAGTGAGGTAAGCAGAAAAGCTAGAAAGAATTAAAAAGAGCATAATATGGTTGCTGGCATATACTGATACTCCTGCCTCTGTCATCAGCTAGTTTTGAATAGTCATAATGGTAAGTTTCTTCCATCTTGGCATGTTGTTTCTCAGTCATGCTTAGTCAAAATGGGTAACATGATATGAAGAAATGAATTCTTATTGAATATTAGTTTGCAACGCTCTGGAGTTAGCACCTCAACTATTGCAGTCATAGTCATTTTAAGGATAATTAAGCCTTTCCTTGTGTTTATCTTTGTTTTTCCTCTAAAGGGAGTGAGTATATTTCATTTATGTTTTTTAATTGTGATAAGTACATGTATTAAAATTTGCAATTTTAATAATTTTCAAGGTAAAGTCCAGTGGTAGTGAGTATATGCATAATTCTGTTTAACTGTGTTTATTTCCAAAGTTGTATTTATCTGAAGCCTGTAAGCACTAACCACATGTGCTGATCCTTGCTCACCTCAGTTTTTCTTTCAGTCTCCTTCCTACCTGTCTAGATAGCTATAGAATAAAACTGAAATAAAAATTCAAAGCTCCCCTGGCCTTTAGAGATTAAATCTTCAATTTGAACATATATTTTAACAAGATGGGTGGTTTATAAAAGATAGATGGTTTATCTTTAAAAAAAAAAAAGTTTTTTCCACAGACATTGTTTGATTTTCCAAGTGACTCAACTGATCCTAAAGAAAATTAAATGATTAAAATCACCCTAAAGACCCTAAAACAATAAAAGAACACTGGTGCCCAGTGTATGTTAGACTTCATTTTACGCTCAAGTGTATCCGGCTGCACTGAAGGACCATAAGAGAAGAGTATTCCTTCACCTAAATGCAACTATATTTGCCTAGTGTAAATGGGATCTATATTTTTATCTTCCTGTTTCTTTTTCTATCTTGTGTATGCTTATTTTTTCCTACTACAAAAAATTTTAAAACTTAATAGGATAAATGTAAATTCTTTTATACCAAGTGGAAGCCTTCTCTCAACTGTTGGATTACCCTTGCTATAAGACCAGGTGAAGGACTGTATGAGCTGCTTAATCTTGTACCAGTAGAGTTTTAATCTAAGTAGGACACTGGATTTTTAAAGTATACTCAAATTCACATAGATCTTGTTTTTATCCTGGCAATACTCCTACAATTTTTGGCTTTATTCTGAATAAGCCGTGAATGATTTCTAGCCTACTTCTTTGTTTGTAAAGCTGGACTAGAGCTGAAGTGCTGTTGACACACTCTGGTCCCTTAGAAGCTGAGGTGGAGAGAACTGAGTACATCACCAGGGCTCAGGATTGGTTGTCCTTCCTTCAAAAACAAACACACACAAAAAAAGCTTTTTTATTTCTATGTAGGTTAATTTTTCAGAACCTGTGGGGGGCAGGGGGAATATATTTGGAAGAGAAAACGTGTCCAAAAGCAGAGGTTGTGAAAAGGAACCTCAAATATGGACTACCCAAACCAATAAATCCTTTGTTATTAGAATATTAATTTCACATATTGCCTGGAGATGGGACCAGAAAAATGACAAACAACAGGTAGGTAGCTGTTGCATTGGCAGGCAGGTATAAGTAAATATTTCCCAGTACTGTGCTGGTGGAGATGAGAGGAACAGGTGTCTCCAAAATATACTAAAAATACCAGAACCAACAAAAGAACAGTGAGAAGTTTACATTGTGAAGTACAAATCATGTTTTGTTCATCAGGAAGCTATTCTGGTTCTTAACCCTTGCCTGTCTCTCTGTCACTTTTTCTGTCTGTGTGTCTGTGCCTTTGTCTCTGTCTATCTGCCTGTGTTTCTCTCTGTTTTTCTGACTCAGTGTCTCTTTGTCTCTGTCTTTCTGTCTGTCTGTCTCTGTCTATCTCTGTCTCTCTCTATCTGTCTCTGCCTCTCTCTCTCTTTCTGTGAGTGTGTGTATGTATTATATACATCTTACTAAGATTATGTTGCTGATTCTTCCCTTCCCTTGTTTCTAAGGTATTAAAGAGTTCTCATGACTTTCTAGTGTGTCTGCCCTTTCACTTTGTCCCCACTTCCACAGAGCAAGCTGTATCTAGCAACAGTGCAAATGATAGAACAGTAGCTAATTCATATACTTTTAGAAGTTTCTCTAGGCTGAAGTGAACTTTCTTTTGCGTCACTTAGTAGCTGAATTGTTTCCTGTGTTTATCAATATCATCTATACATCACTAATACTTAAAATTTTCTACGTATGTAATAAGTTCTTCCAGAATCTCAGTAAATCATTAATTACAAAATAATTTTCACGTATCAGGCTTAAGGCATTCTTCTCAATGCTAAGAATGCACCTCAAGTGAGAAATCAAAACCACCTAGCCAATCAGGCTGCCTGTGAGAAATCAACTGTAAGCCAGAAGATACTAAGAAGCCTAGAGATTTGGGTAAATTAATTTAGAAGGATTACTTGAGATTATCTCTTTAGTGAAAACAAACCACTAGAGATCAAGAACTGGCACAGAAGCCAGTGAAACAGCGAAGACTGCTCAAAGTAAAGTTGTATTGACATATAGGCTCAGTTGGTCGTCCAAGGGTGGGGTTCAGTGTTCAAAATGCAGCACTGCATTAACTAGGCATAATGCTACAAACCTCTAATCCTAGCACCTACAACATGCAGACAGAAAATTCAAAGTCATTAATTCAAATAATTTCAAAGTCATTATCCTTGTCTACATACCCAGTTTGAGAACAGCCCAGGCTACATTTGACTCAAAAACTGAATAAAGGTTTAAAAAAAAGAAAAATAATACACATCATATCATTTTCACATAGAAAAAGAGAGTAGAGGTTCTGGCCTCAGCATATCCCTCAATTGGATTCTCCTGCTTTACGAATTTCCAAGGAAGAATAATATTTCATCTGTAATTGATCAGTTTGCTAATAACAGAAGATGAATAACTGTCTGATAAATAAAAGATCTCTATTATTCACATAAGACTGAAGAATAACATTTTTTCCTTTTCTTGGCAGTAGTTGTATATATTTTTCTTTACTCAAGAATAATGAACAACAACAATAAAAAAAACAACAACAACAATGAAAAACAAAGTTTTATGGAACCATGAAAAAATTAAACATAAAAGATGATTGAAAAGTTCTTTGTTGAATTGTTCAAAAATGATATTGTTCTAAAAGAAATACCAAAGTGATTATTATCCAAGTGAGTCTTGCTATTCAGATGTAAAACAACTAAAGCTTCTTTAATAAGATTTATAATTGTTTTGCCATTAACTTTTACAAAATAAGGGAATTCTCACATTTTCCCAAAGATAAAAGAATCAATAATTATAATGAAGCATTAGGGATGACTACCATGATCTAATTTTGCTAAAATCTTAATATAGTGAGACTTATATCAAAATATATTGAGACATCTAACAAAAAGGAACAAGAGCAGGAAGAGGGAAAGTGACAGCATGCATAGATTTGCTCTCAACACTCCTTAAAATAATGCGAATTTACAGCAAAATGTAAGCATATATGTTGCTGAATTTTAAGACATGTTTTCAGGGTTCAGTATGGATTTGATTTACACATCAGTGCTATTGGAGTAAGGAAAGTTTCTAGGTCACATTAAAATAATTAGTGCCAAGTTGAAATGTAATTAATTGACAGGGGGAGGGGAAGAGAGAAGCTCTTTATTCACTGTTTCTATTGCAGAGGTCCTTAGCTAAATTCTAGTCTATTGATAAAAGATCTAGATTCCTCATTATCTAAAAAAGGAAATTACTAATTTATAGTAGATAAATTAATTAATTCTTGATTAATTCTTGATTCCATTTGTAGAGTTTTTAATTCAGCAACATGGATGCTGTGGCAAAGGCTCACATCCAAAGACCTTCTAGGTCAATATGATCCAGCTAGGATGAAAATACACACCGTTTTCCAATGTGATTTAGCTATAACACACACTTAGTACACACCTTTACTCCCTAACAACAAAAGTAAGGTTAATTTGTAGAAGGAAACAGCCATGTTTGAAAGTGATGGCTACTGTGCTGCTCAGGGAAGGCAGAGGCTGCTCTAATGAGGGCTGTAGCCAGTGAGAGTCAGTGAGAGCTCTCATGCCCTCTGGGCCAGTTGATCTGGCTGCTGCAGGTGGCTGGGGGAAGCAGAGTCTCTCTCCCATGCCCATAACATCTATCAGCAGATGAGAGGTGCAGGCAGCTCTCCTGTGTTCACATTCTGGCCAGCTCACCCAGTCCAGCTTTATTTTTTTTAACTCAATAGTAAGACTATTGAGTTAAAAAAATGTCAACAATTGTCAAACAGGGTTGCAAGTTATTTAAAAAACTTCTACACATAGCGGAAGTAGATAACTTAGAGAGTAAATTACTTGTAAAGTAGAAGAAAAATCTCTGTAAGTTATACAACTTACAAAAGATTAATGCCCAGAATATGACCTGGGGAACAAAACTAAACTAATCAAACAACCCACTCAACAAGTGAGCTAATGAACAAGAGAGTTTTCAAAAAGAAGAAAATCAAACTTGTATTAAACATATTAAAATGGTTTAATCTCACTGGCCATCACAGAAATATAAATTAAAACTGTACTGTGGTTTCATTTTAATCCCATTACAATGGCTAACAGTAATAAAAGCAAGGGCTATCCATCATGGTGAGTACTTGGGGAAAGAGACAAAGAATGGAGAAAGAGAAAGTACACACATGTGGATACACACATTGTTTTTATTAATTTCATGTTATCCATGTTTTTTCTATAAATACATAAATTTACATGTGTATGTATATATGACACTAAAGCCAAACTGTATAAGGAAACTAAGAGGACTAACAAGAACTAACAAGAACTGGGTAGGCAGGCCTAGGATACATACAGTGTCCAATATTTACTTGTATAAAGATGCCTTTATGTTATACAATATCATGCAATATGGATATATATGATGAAAAAAAATTTAAACTGCTGTAATTTTTGCAACTCAATTTTTATTGGCAGTAGGTAGAATTTTTCAGTATCTCTATAAATCTCACCTTGATTTCAATTTGTAAAATAGCCATTTTAAAATATATTTGAATCAATTTTGCCCTCTTTTATTACCATTGCTAATTCTGCCTGTGAAAAGACCTCAATTTAAGTGCTACCCCATGCGTAGTGCATAGTGATAAATTGCTTGGAATGGCTGTTTACATATTGTGGATGCTCATGAAATATTTGTTCACTATATTAAGATCTAAGTTTCTGTCTCCCTTAATTTGTAATTATTTGCAAAACATCTAACAAGTGTATTTCATTTAATTAAAATACAAGTTTAAACTATTTACATATCCCATTCACACAAAAGTGGTATGACTAATTACTTTACAATTCCTTGCCTCATTCTTTGCACAGACTTTCTTCTCAGAAGGCTGAAACATTGCTGCACAAAATACTTATTTAGTGTTAGCTTCACAGCATTCTGAATAAAGCCCTCTTTGTCCATAGGTGGTCTGGATGACCTTAGCTGACTGCCTTGGGCAGGAAGGTATACTCTAAGAAAAGAAAGCAATGGAGTTTTTCAGGAAGCTTCGTCTCCCTCTGGACATGTTCCCAGCTTTCTGCCTGGTATTTGTACATGGCCAAGTATCCCCGGATGAAGATGAAAGCCCTTGGCATGTTAGGAGGAAAGGGTATTTTCTTGAAATAAAGCCTTCTTGGATTGTCTTGTCCGGAGGAAGACATCATTATCTATAACTACAATGCTCACAAGAGCTAGTGAGGAGGAAGAGAAGCATCTTCATTTCAAAATTGCAAATATTTGTCACCATTTTTAAAAAAAAAAAACTACACATAAAACTCCTAAGTGCTTGAAATAGACTATTTCCTACTACAAAGAGGGAGGGACATTTTATGTAACATCAACACTTGTCAGATCACTGAACTTAATTTAAATGGGCTAAACTTTGTCTCTTGGCAACTGAAATCCCAGGACTCAGCTCTACTCTCTCTAGAGGAAGAGCGTGCTTTTCAATATGTATGAGCTTTATTATTAACTCTGTCTTCTTTGCATCCAAAGGCTGGCTTTTCTGTTTAAAAACACAACAGATTTGATTTACGAATGTAAGCAGGAAGGGGTCTTACTTTTTGTTTTTGTTTTCTTTGTGTGTGTGTGTGTGTGTGTGTGTGTGTGTGTGTGTGTGTGTGTTATTCATTAAGATAGAAAAAATCTTTCCTAACATTATGTAAACTTATCTAAATCAAAGACATTGAAAGTGGAGTAAGTAATAAATGCACAATATTAATTAAATGTTCCCTGGTGAACAGAGGGGGGAAATGACACTTTGATAATATTTCTCAATCACTGAACTTTAGAATCCCTCTCTCTAGCAGCTCTAAGTTCCAGACAGTTTGTTTTAACATAGAAAAAGAAGGGAAGTGCAAGAGACTGAGACTCACTGTGGTTCCACCAAGAATCATGAGTGTTTCCCATGCCCAGGAACAAAGAAGTTCTCTGGGATCACAATCTATTAGGTTCTCAACTCAGAGGTGAATAAAGTTGAGTAATGGTTTCAGAAATTGTGTGCAATTCCAAAATTGAGAAAATTTTAAAAAAACATTAAGTTTTAGGTATAGTTGGATGCTCAGAAGTGGTGTAGCTATAGGTCACTTAGTTCCCCATTCAGCACACATCTGTCATCCATGATATGAGAGTGACAGCTTGCACCAGTGATCCCACACTTGAGAGCTGCATCAACTGCAGGTCCAGAAATGAACTATCAGGTTTTACATCTAAAATTTAAATCTCTCTCTC